>NC_028450.1:25303922-25351146 GCF_000263155.2 Setaria italica | reverse complement strand
GTGCGGTGAGGTTCATCATGATACATGTACTAGGTTTGGATGACTTGCTTGGTTTGCGTAGGATGACTCCCGTGCTGCTGCTCTTGCGATGTGCAAACAGGAAGAAAAGATGAAATTGCTTGCTCGTGTAGATGAGATGGTGTTTGAGTTGTGATTGGTTCTCGTCGTCATTTCTGATTGATGATCAAGATTGTTCACATTTCGCATGATAATTTCTTGTAATATATGTAGCATTGTTTAAAACTGAGAAGAGGAGAGGAGAGGAGAGAGAGGAAGAAGAGAGGAGAAAATAGAAGAGTATGACATGTGGGTCCGTTCACAAAGGGTAAAATAGACCATTCACAACAAGTGCTCATATTTTTGGAGCTGGAGTACTGCCATCAGCCAAACACGTGCAACAGCTCCATATTTTTTTGGAGTTGGTGGAGTGGAGCTAGAAAAATGTGGAGCTAGTGGAGTGGAGCTGATTTTTCTGGAGTGGAGTGCTCCCAAACAGACCTAAATCCGCCAGGACACCTCCCACGCTCCAAGCTGGTCTAGGTGAGTCCGCTACGAGCGAGCCGAGCATCCAGGAGCGAGGGAGCCGTGCATCGTTACGTAATTTGCGCGGATTAGGAGCTAGGGTCGTTACGATATCAACGCTGGAAGAGAAAATTCGATTCGGCTAATCAAAACAGCTCAGTCCAGAACACCATGCATGTGCATCCTACTTGCAGGTTACGTCATTTTAATCAAAATAGCTACATCCAGAATTGAGAATACCCAGGCAGGTTACGAGAATACATGGACTGGTATTTTATACAGAAATAAACAATTCATTTACAAGGGGGCTAAAAAAAAGGAGTGATCACGTTACTATTCCTATAAAACAATGCCCAGTTTACTAGAATCCAGATATACTTCAATGCCTTCAGTAATGTACCAGAACCCATATGATGGGTTACTACAATGGCATCATCTATTTACCATAACGGTGCCATCAATTTAGTACCAAGGTCTTTGATAATATGGCGTGATCGAGTTACTATAAAATGATGATGTACAGTTTACTAGAAGTTAATATACCGGAATTACAACAATGCCTTAGAATGATGTAACACAAACATAGGTTTAGTGTGATGCAGAAAGCGAGTGGCTGCTCGGATGACAATTATTTGTATTTACTTGTATCTCGTGATGCATATGACAAATAAAAACAATCCAAAATGCAACTATCTTGTTCACTTTGCTTTTCCTCTAAGCTGAAGCTCTTTGGAGCACATTTCATTTTCCCGACCTCATTCATGTGGTGGTAGTACGAGTTCCAGTGCTTGCTGCCCGACGAGACCCTGATTGCAGCACAGGCCATTGGCATCTCCAGGATCACCAGGAGCTGCATGCCACCCAGCAATCGGATAACTTTAAGTCAATGTGAAGTGTTTGTTTGCTGTCATGCTGCACACAATGATAAAAATTGGACATGACTGCAAACTGAAGTGTATTTTAAAGCTCAAGGCTCACCAACCCAAAATGCAAATCTGAGAAAGGAAGAACTTACCGGCGAAAAAACATTTCAAGCATCAGGCGTTGAAGAAAAATTGAGGAATACCGGAATAGTACTTAAAGTTGCAGGCTAGGCACGATGTGCCTGAAACTCGCTTTGGGTGTGCATGGACATCATAAGGTGGCTGTGCAGCAGGGTTCCTGTGGATCTTTTTGCACTACATAAACGTCTGACGCTGCCGCCTGCCTCAAAAAGGATCAGATCGGAGTAAAAGATCCTCATATCAATTTGCTCGCAACAGAAAATAAGTAATCACTAGAAAGATAAAATTAACATGGTGGGGATTCTCTCTTTGAATGACGAGCATTTTAGTACTGTGGCTACATTAATCGAGAACTGAGAATTGTAAATAGAAGGAAATAAGCTGACCAATATAAATGCACCGCATAATTTGTTTATCAAAATTACAGTAACACCACATTGGTTGACATAACTTTCTGACAATGATTTACAAGAAACGTAATTCATATTAATATGAATCCATGAATTTACTGTAACACTGACCAAGTTCCATCATAATTCAAAATATTTATTACCAGATAAAACAACCAGAACTCTATAAATACTAGTAAAAAATATGGTTAATTTACCACATACTTTACATGTAAAAGTTCTGTACCACAACAATGATTGACGTCAAATACTGACTATGATTTATGAGAAAGACTGATAAGTATTTTAACATGAATCCATGGATTTACTTTAACATTTAGGTTCCAACATAATTTAAAATTCAATTTCATGCAATTTAGAACCCAAAGCCAGATAAATCAATCACAACCGTATAACCTGGTGAAATCGACGTAGTTCAGAAAAGTAGTAAATTTACTACGGTGCTGGGTCAATGAAGGTCTAGTAAATTAGGAGAATTTGTACTATGCAGCCTGTTAATTTACTATAAGAGTGATTTATCATTGAAAAGTATATTTGGCTCCAACAGGAACTCACAATGTTACACGCAGCTAATCAGACAAATAAAAATAGGCTAAAATCATTGGTATAAAGTGAAGCAATAATCCGAAACCAAGGGTAATAGTGTCAGATTTAAAGAGGGATGCATAAACCCGTGGCAAGCCTGTGGCAATCTAAGAATGGATGGCACAGGCAGACGTGGGGGAACCAATCTAGCGTAGGGAGGAATTTTTTGGGCTCATCTCATAGGAATATTAGTAATTCGTTCGCCACATATGATGAATCAATAGAAAGTAGTGGAATCTGATGGAATCGAAAATCAGAACAAAGAAACAACAATAACTTCCCGTTCATCCCGTTCCTCATACATGGATTAATCAGAAATTTGAAAGGCCCATACAAAAGTAACGAACTGGATACGCAGATTTGCACGAATGCTCACCTCACAATCCATTCTTCTCTATGAACGGATTGGGATTGGTGGGGAAGCCTAGCGCTAGTCATGACGGCAGCCGCAACGTTGCAAGTCGCCACCGCATGCATAGTTGCAGACGAGAGGGGAGGGGGCTAGTTGTCCTGCGTTGTAGAAGATCGGGTTACCGTCGAAGCCATGCCAGAGGGTGGAGGACAAGGGCGCAGCGGAGGTCGCTGAACCTGCGGATGTCTTCGGCAGCGGCGTGTTCGGTGGAGAAGCAGATGGTCAATGGGGGAAGTGGGCGTAATTTTGGAGTGTCGATGGCTGGGGCGCGTGGGCGGGGGACCTGTAGCGATACTGCGTTAGGAGCCAAGCCAGGCCGGGAAGATGGTTCGTTGGATGGACGAGCAGAGCAAGGCGCCAGCGGGTTGGGCGGGACCGTGGTGGGGGGTTGGTGCACAGTCGGTTCGGTAGATTGGTCCGGCTACACAATTAGTTATTCTGTAGCCTACAGAGAAACAGTTCCACACGGGAGCTGCTCGTGTTACCCACGCGAGGTCTGTAGTAGGGGTTAAAGGAGAGTGAGAGAGGGAGCTGGTCCCAAGTCTCTTAGGTGTGCACTGATGCTCTAAAGCAGAGTGTGAGTGTGTTCTGTTGGCTTGAGAGCCTCCCGTCTCAAGGCCCCCGGTTCTCCTTTTATAGCACAAGGAGGCCACCGGGGTTACAAGTGAGACCGGGTGTGAAGAGAAGTAAAAGAGATAAACTAAGTTAAGTAAAAAACAACGAAAGGAGAGGGACCAAGTTCCAGGGCCGCCGCCCCCCGCTCTGGCCTTTGGCTCCTGTCAGCGCGTCCGCCGGAAGAGGGCGGCTACCTTCGGATCCTGTCGACGATCTCCCTGGTGGCCGTTGCCGCCAGGCATGATGATGATATTTGGTCGTGGCATCTGTGCCCGTTGGGGAAGGCAGCTGGTCATGTTATCTTGCTGATGGCCCGTGGGACGCGGACGTCGCGTCCCTGTCGCCGGATGTACGGGGCGCGAGAACGGGCGGGGCTTCCTCCTGTGCCGGGCGGCGCAGGCCATGAGTGCCCTGCAGCGAATCGGGGAGAGCCGCGGCCACTGTAGCCCGTGCCGTGCGGTCGTGCATGGGTACTTGTGACGGGTCGCGTCGGGGGCGCAGGTGCCTTTCTGCGCGCCAGAGCCGCGGCGCATTTATGGCGAGCTCGACATGGGGGCCCATGAGATCCTCACTCCCTTCCAGTCTGCGCCCGAGGCGGATACTTGTCTCGTGGGCCCGGGTGAGTCCGACCCCCTGCGCCCTGGGTCGGGCGAGGCGGAGTCTTGCGGCGGGGGGTCAGGTGCTCCCGACCCTAGGCCCGTCATACGCCTTGACCCTCGGCGATCCGTACTCCAAGTCGGTGGGGAGGATTGCCTCGGACCCGTAGACCATGAAGAACGGGGTGAAGCCCGTCGCCCGACTGGGGGTCGTCCTCAAACTCCACAGGACTGCGGGGAGCTCCGCGACCCATCGGCTGTCGAACTTTTTGAGGTGGTCGAAGATCCGCGGCTTGAGACCCTGGAGTATCATGCCGTTGGCTCGTTCAATCTGCCCGTTCGTGCAAGGATGCGCCACGGCCGACCAGTCCACTCGGATGTGGTGGTCGTCGCAGAACTGGAGGAATTTCTTCCCGGTGAACTGCGTGCTATTGTCCGTGATGATGGAGTTGGGGATTCCGAAGCGATGGATGATGTCGGTGAAGAACTGCACCGCCTGTTCGGACTTGATTTGCGCGATCGGTCGTGCCTCGATCCACTTGGAGAACTTGTCGACGGTGACAAGCAGGGTGGTGAAGCCCCCGGGCGCTTTCTTGAAGGGCTCGACGAGGTCCAGCCCCCAGACCGCGAAGGGCCACTTGATGGGGATGGTTTGGAGCGCCTGTGCGGGCAGATGAGTTTGGCGCGTGAAGAATTGGGACCCTTCGTAGGTGTGGACCACGTGGGTGGCGTCGGCGACCGCCGTCGGCCAGTAGAAGCCCTGCTGGAAAGCGTTTCCAACGAGGGTTCTTGGCGCGGCGTGGTGGCCACAGGCTCCGGCGTGGATGTCCTGAATCAGCACCTTTCCCTGCTCGATCGGGATGCAGCGCTGGAGGATGCCGGTGTGGCTCCGCTTGTAGAGCTCCTGGTCAATGACGACTAAGGATTTGGCGCGGCGCGCAATCCTACATGCCTCCGTCTTGTTCGCCGGGAGCGTGTCGTGGACGAGGTAGTCGAGGTACGGGGCTCTCCAGTCAGGCGAGGGGTCGGGCCTCGTTGCTGGGTCTGCATCGATCTCCATGACCTTGGGGTCGGAGGGGTTGGCCTCCGAGTCCAGGGCAAGCGAAGCGTCGCCGACCTTGTCTGGGTCGGCGCCCGAGCCCGGGACAGGTGGCGCGTTGCCGACCTCTCCCGGGTCGGGGCCCGAGTCCAGGGCAGGTGGCGCGTCGCCGACCCTCCCCGGCTCCTGGTAACGGATTGAGGGCTTGAACTGGTCGCTGACGAAGACACCGTCGGGTACGGGCTTTCGGCTGGACGCTGCCTTTACCAGCTCGTCGGCTACCTCGTTGAAACGCCTTGCGATGTGGTTGAGCTCTAGTCTGTCGAACTTGTCTTCGAGCTTGCAAACTTCGTTGCAGTAGGCTGCCATCTTGGGGTCGTGGCAGCTCCACTCCTTCATGACTTGTTTGACGACTAGCTGAGAGTCGCCTCGGATGTCCAGCCGCCGGATGCCCAGCTCGATGGCGATGCGAAGCCCGTTGAGGAGGGCCTCGTACTCGGTGACATTATTAGATGCAGGAAAGTAGAGGCGGATCATGTATCTCATGCGCACGCCAAGAGGAGAGACGAAGACTAGACTGTTGGAGGTATGCCCTAGAGGCAATCATAGAGATGATGATATTCCATTTGTATCCATGATTTATATTGTGTTCCTTGAATATCCATTAAAAGGCTACTTGAATTGATTTGCAATTATGTGAATTGTGTGTGAAACTCTTTACTTGTATGGTTATTCTAAAGTTGTCCCTAGTCGGAGTTCATGTGAGGACACACATGAATATTAGACTAGCACATGTATTAGTTGATGACTATGTTTCACAAGTCATGGACATGGAGATGTTGAACTAATAATGTGGGCACATGTAGAGACATGTGCTAGGACTGACCCAACACGAGAAGTAGTTCTCTCTTTAAACAACAGATACGCTTTGTCCTTAGATCTGAGATTGTCGCATGTATTCAAGATGTGGATCGACCTACTTAGGGGCTATCAAACGCTACGCCGTAACAGGGTAGTTATAAAGGTAGCTTTCGGGTTTGTCAAGAAGCATGCTATGAGACATGGTCAATCAAGATGGGATTTGCCCCTCTCTGATTGAGAGTGATATCTCTGGGCCCCTCGTGTAATCGGATCTGAAAATGCATGGCCATGCTACGTACGGTTAAGAGTTGACCTACAAAGGGATTCCGAATCACAGGATCGAGAAAGAGCGGTCGGCTTGAAGCTAGACCAAATATCGTGAGGCAAAGGGAATAGCATGTATATAATATTGTGATGGTTTGTCTGATATGATCTTCGTGTGCATATAGGAGTTGGCACGTCTTGCTAGAGGCCGCTACCGACTATTGGGCCGAGTAGGAGTACTCGGGCCATGTCTATATGTAGCCGAACCCATAGGGTCACACACTTAAGGGGCTGGAAGCCCAATTCGGATGTGATCCGAGTTGGATTAGGTTTAGAAGTACTAATGGGCCTCGGACCTAGAGGCCCGTTAGGAACCTCTATAAATAGAGGGGTGGGGGTGCCCTAGGGTTTACACCTTTTAGCGAAACACATCTGCCGCGCCTCCCACGCCCTCGCCTGTTGCAACTCACGGATCTAGCAGTCCGGCTTGCAACACTTTCTCCTTGCATGTGTGGATACCTTGGAGGTGTTGCGCCTGCAGCACTTGGACGAGCCGCCGACGAGCCACGACGAGCCGCCGATGAGCCACGACGAGCCGACGACGAGCCGCGGCACGAGGGCGATCTTGCTGCACGTGGATGAGCTGCTGAGGAGCTGCTGGACGTCGACGTGATCGACTACGTACGACTACGTTGATCGACTTCGCGGCATCGACGCAAATCTACATCTTCTGTACCAGTAGTGCGTCGAGTGGTAATCCCGTGATCCTTATACGGCAGTTTTCCTGGTTTACGCGGTAGAAACTTTTGATTTGCGCTAGTGTAGCCTACCTCGTATCCCGACATAGACCCGCTCTAGCACGGGCCCTCATCAACGATCTGTCGAAGTACATCGTCCAGTACTCCTGCTTCTCCAGCGCCGATGGTGTCTGGATCTCCGTCCATTCTGCTATAAAATCGGCGAGTACCTGGGATTTGATAGCGGTGCGGGGGGCGTAGGTGATGCCCTGGTCCATGAGCTCGAGCGCCCACTTCGCAATTCGTCCCGTGGCATCCTGGTTTCGGATCACTTCACCGAGGGGGAACGACGAAACGACCGTCACCGGGTGGGAGGTGAAGTAGTGGCGCAACTTCCTCTTTGTGATGAGGACAGCGTAGATGGGCTTCTGGATCTGCGGGTAGCGCACCTTGGACTCGGACAAGACTTCACTGACGAAGTACACCGGGCGCTGCACCTTGAGGGCGTGTCCCTCCTCCTCTCTCTCCACCACCAGAGCTGCGCTAACTACCTGGGTGGTCGCCGCAATGTAGAGTAGGAGGGGCTCCCCGTTGATTGGTGGGACTAGGATCGGGGCCTTCGTCAGGTGGTCCTTGAGCCGGTCAAGTGCCTCCTGGGCCTCGGCGGTCCACTCGAAGCGGTCGGTCTTCTTCAGGAGTCGGTAAAGAGGGAGCCCCCGTTCGCTGAGGCGCGAGATGAAGCGACTCAGGGCCGCCAGGCATCCCGTGATGCGCTGGACTCCTTTTATATTTCGGATCGGTCCCATGTCACTGATGGCCGCTATCTTCTCCGGATTGGCTTCGATGCCGCGCACGGAGACGATGAAACCTAGCAGCATGCCCCTTGGAACCCCGAAAACACACTTTTCAGGATTGAGCTTAATACGCTTGTCTCTCAGCCTTTCGAAGGCTAGTTCGAGGTCGGGGACGAGCTGGTCGCCCTTCTTGGACTTGACTACGATGTCGTCGACGTAAGCCTCAACAGTTCGCCCGATAAGGTCCCCGAAACACTTAAGCATGCATCGCTGGAACGTAGCCCCTGCGTTTTTGAGGCCGAACGACATCTTAACATAGCAATAGGGGCCGAAGGGGGTGATGAAAGAGGTAGCGAGCTGGTCAGACTCTTTCATCGCGATTTGATGGTAGCTGAATACGCGTCAAGGAAGCTAAGGGTTTCACACCTGGCGGTTGAGTCGACTATCTGATCTATGCGTGTCAAAGGAAACGGGTCCTTTGGGCACGCCTTGTTGAGACCGGTATAATCAACACACATCCTCCATTTCTCATTCTTTTTTCGTACAAGAATAGGGTTAGCTAGCCACTCGGGGTGGTACACTTCCTTGATGAATCCGGCTTCCAAAAGCTTCTGGAGCTCCTCGTTGATGGCCTTGTGCCTCTCCTCGCCGAAGCGGCGCATACCTTGCTTCACTGGCTTAGAGCCGGCCTTGATGTTCAAGGAGTGCTCGACGACTTCCCTCGAAATGCTGGGCATGTCTGAGGGTTTCCACGCGAAGACGTCGCTGTTCGCGCGGAGGAAGTCGACGAGCGCGCTTTCCTATTTGGGAGATAGGGTAGCGCCGATCCGTACAGTCCGGCCGTCGGAGCTGCTGGGGTCAAGGGGGACCTCCTTGACGCCTTCGGTGGCCTCGAAGGAGGTGGCCGATTGCTTGGAGTCGGCTTGGTCCTCGGCGCCCTCTGCAAGCTGGACCGCCGAACCTTCAATGAAGGTGATAGCTGCGGTGTACTCGCAGCACTCTACGTCGCACTCGTACGCCTGCTGGAAAGACGTGCCGACAGTGATGACCCCGTTGGGCCCCGACAGCTTGAGCTTGAGGTAGGTGTAGTTGGGGATGGTCATGAACTTGGCGTAGCACGGCCGCCCCAAGATGGCATGGTAGGTTCCACGGAAACCTACCACCTCGAAGGTAAGGACCTCCTTCCTGTAGTTGGAAGGAGTCCCGAAAGTGACGAGCAGGTCGATCTGCCCGAGAGGCATTGCCTGTTTCCCCGGCACGACGCCGTGGAATGGCGCCTTGCTGGGGCGGAGGCGGGAGCGGTCGATCCCCATGGCGTCGAGAGTCTCGGCGTAGAGGATGTTGAGGCCGCTGTCTCCATCCATGAGCACCTTGGTGAGGCGTGTCGTGCCGACGACGGGGTCGACGACGAGCGGGTAGCGTCCTGGCTGCAGGACGCATCCCGGGTGATCGGACCGGTCGAAGGTGATGGCGGATCCCGACCAGTCGAGGAAGGCCGGTGTAGCAGGCTCGGCCGCATAGACCTCATGGCGCTCCAGCTTCTGGCGGCGCTTGGAGTTGTAAGCCGCCGGGCTGCCAAAGATCATGAAGCAGCCGTCCACCTTGGGGAAGCCATCTTCCTTCTCTTCGCCATCCTTCTTCTCCTCGTCGGGCTTCCGTTTTTGGTCGCTCTTCACCGGGTTGGCTACAAAGTACCTCTTCATGAGGTTGCAGTCCTTGTAGGCGTGCTTCGCGGGGAATTCGTGGTTCGGGCACGGTCCCTCGAGCAGCTTGTCGAAGAAGCTGGGGGTGCCCTCTGGGGGCGGTTGTCCCCGCTTGCGCTCAAGAGCAGCCACAAGGGGAGCCTCGTGCCGCTGCTTGTTGTTCTTCTTCTGCTGACGGTTGGAGGTGCCCTCGTTGGCGTCCTCCTCCCACTTCGTCTTGCCCTTGGAGCGGTTGAAGATCGCTTCGACAGCCTCCTTACCCGAGGCGAAGCTGGTGGTGATGTTGAGGAGCTCCTCCGTGGTCCTCGGGCCTCGGCGTCCCAGCTCATGGACGAGGGGCCGGCAGGAGGTTCCTGCCAGAAAAGCCCCTATGATGTCGGTGGCCGCGATGTTTGAGAGCTCGGTGCGCTTCCTAGAGAAGTGTCGAATGTAGTCCCGGAGGGATTCGTCTGACCCCTGGCGGCAGCTTCGGAGGTCCCAGGAATTGCCAGGGCGCATGTACGTGCCCTGGAAGTTTCCCACGAATATCTCCTTCAGGTCGTTCCAGCTGTGGATCCGACCGGAAGGGATATGTTCCAGCCAGGCTCGCGCCGAGTTGGCTAGAAAGAGTGGAAGGTTGCGGATGATGAACAGGTCATCGTCCGTCCCACCGGCCTGACATGCAAGCTGGTAGTCACTGAGCCATAGCCCGGGGTTCGTCTCCCCGAACTACTTGGCCATGTTCGTTGGCTGCCTAAAGCGCGGTGGGAACGGCGCGTTCAGGATGCGCGCGGAGAAGGCCCGGGGCCCCACCGGGTCGGGGCTCGGGCTGCGATCTTCTTCGCTGTCATAGTGGCTGCCACGGTGGACATGGTAGCCACGGTCCACCCCTCCTCCCTATCCGCGCGGGAGCGCCTCCGCGCATCCAGGGTGTCGCGAGCGTCGCGGATGGGACCGACACGCCGGTGAACGGACTGAGCCCCACCTCCTACGGGCGGCGGTGTCCGTCGATCGGGCGCGGCCTGGTTTGCCCTAGGAGGAGGCTGGTGAACAGACTCCGCCCGCCTCTCAGGGGGTGCGGTGGGCGCTGCCCTGCTGGCGTTTTGCCCGTGTCGCCGGGATGCGGAGCTTTCCGCCTGCTGGACGGTGGCGCACTCGAGCAGGTTGTGCACCTCTTGGTGCACCTGACGCTCCTCGGGCGTCGCCGGCTCGGGGAGTCATCGGAGTAGGGCCACCACAGCGGCGATGTTCTAGCTGGTGCGAGTGAAGAGCTGAGGGCGCTCTTCGTCTGCGCAGATGCGCTGCTGGACGTCACGTGCCCGTTGTCGTGCCCTACCTTCGTTGCGGGGGCGCTCGACCTCCTGGCGGGGTGCCGCGCGCGCCTCCGGCTATCGGGGTCGCACCCGGGCCCTAGCAAGGGCTCCGGTCGTAGCCGCAGCGCGCGGTGGGGGAATGCTCTGCGCCCCTTCGGCGCCGTTATCATTGGACCCCTCGGAGTGCACGTCGGCCATGAAGCACTCACGCGAGGGGTGGTGGCTCCCGTTGTTGGAGCCGGCGTCGGAAGTTGTCCTCGCCACGCCCATGAGCTCGTTGCTTGCAGGCGGCACGGTCATGGACCGCACCAAGAGACGACCGTAGGTCACCGTGGCATTACACAGCCCGAAGAGCCGCCCCTCCGAGGGAGGCCCTTCAGCGCGCGCCCGGCCGCTCACCGCTATCCCGACGGCGGAGTCGGAGATGGTGGGACGAGCGGGCAAGACAAGAAGAGGGATCAACTCGATCCCCTCTCCGGTGGTGAGGAAGTATAGACTTCCGAAGCGGATCAGGGAGCCTAGAGCGAAGCTGGCATCGTGGTTGGCCATCTGAAGCCGGTGATGTACGCGCAAAGGTCCCCTACCTAGCGTGCCAACTGTCGTTGTCGAGATTAGCGGATCAAGACTAAGACTAGTAAATTTTTTTACACGCGTAAGGCTTCGTATGGTGGCGTGGGAGACACAGGGTTTAGACTAGTTCGGGCAAGGAAGAGCCTTATGTCCAGTATCGGGAGCTGCTCGTGTTGCCCACGCGGGGTCTGTAGTAGGTGTTACTGGAGGGCGAGAGAGGGAGCTGGTCCCAAGTCTCTTAGGTGTGCACTGATGCTCTAAAGGAGAGTGTGAGTGTGTTCTGTTGGCTTGAGGGCCTTCCGTCTCAGGGCCCCCAGTTCTCCTTTTATAGCGCAAGGAGGCCACCGGGGTTACAAGTGAGACCGGGTGTGAGGAGAAGTAAAAAAGATAAACTAAGTTAAGTAAAAAACAATGTAAGGAGAGGGATCAAGTTCCAGGGCCGCCGCCCCTCGCTCTGGCCTTCGGCTCCTGTCAGCGCGTCCGTCGGAAGAGGGCGACTACCTTCGGATCCTGTCGACGATCTCCCTGGTGGCCGTTGCCGCCACGCATGATGATGATGTTCGGTCGTGGCATCTGTGCCCGTCGGGGAAGCCAGCTGGTCCTATTATCTTGCTGATGGCCTGTGGGATGTGGACGTCGCATCCCTGTCGCTGGATGTGCGGGGCACGAGAACGGGCGGGGCTTCCTCCTATGCCGGGAGGTGCAAGCCATGAGTTCCCTGCAGCGAATCGGGGAGAGCCGCGGCCACTGTAGCCCGTGCTGTGCGGTCGTGCATGGGTACTTGTGATGGGTCATGTCGGGGGCGCGGGTGCCTTTCTGCGCCAGAGCCGCGGTGCATTTATGGCGAGCTCAACATGGGGGCCCACGAGATCCTCACTCCCTTCCAGTTTGCGCCCGAGGCGGATACTTGTCTTGTGGGCCCGGGTGAGTCCGACCCCTGCGCCCTGGGTCGGGCGAGGCGGAGTCTTGCGGCGGGGGGTCAGGCGCTCCCGACCCTAGGCCCGTGGGTCGGGTGAGGCGGAGTTTATTCGTCAAGGGGTCGGGAGCGTCCGACCCCGGAGCGCTGGGTCGGGCGAGGCGGAGCGGGGCTCTCCCCTCTCGTGTTGGGCCGACGGCAGTCTTTATTACCTTAGGTGGGCCTGGGCCTTTATGATTGTTATTTTCATGGGCTTCAGGAGGTCGTTAATATTTCCTCCTAACAACTAGATCTATCTGCACACTCAACCAAACATGTCGTGCTTGTGTCCTAATTAATTTGTATCATCCACCTACCATGCAGAACCATGTTGTATACAAATCCCACAAGACTGCATGCATGTATAGATGAAATCTTTTGTGGTTCGATTCTTTGAAACAAAATTTTCTCCTAAACCGTAACCCCCGATTAACAAACTGTTTGCTGCATCTTACTAGAAAAATGTGCTTAACAAAACTAGATCCAATATGGATATATTTTTATTATTTTTACATGAGTTGCATCTCTGTGTATTACTGATTGCAACTTCGTATACTACCGAGTTGCAACTAGTTATAACTTTGTGTACTTTTGCATCTAGTCTCTGTAATCAGATTTAGTTGCAACTCAGAGTTGCTATCATATCTGATTGCAACTAGAGTAGCAACTGAGTTGCAACTGTGTAGTTGCAACTAGTATAACTTGGTTGCAATTGAGGAGTAACTGGTTGATAGTAACTGGGTAGTAACATGTTGCAACCAGTAGTAACTCGGTTACAACTGGGCAGTAACCTGTTGCAACTAGTAGCAACATGGTTATAACTAGATTTCAACTGGTTGCGACCAGCGATAACTTGGTCAAAAACTAAGGTGCAATTATGTTGTGTCTATGATTGCAATTCACACTACAATATAGTTGCAATTACATATTTTTGAAAAAATTCATTAGAATCTATCCTTCATGGATCTCATTTTGTTCAGCATATTTTTTCCATCAACATGCTTCAAACGGATCTGAAATCGGACCTACGGTTTATGAGATATCGCATTTTTTAGATTCGAATCATGGAAAGATTCCCACCACATGCAAAGCTTCTGGTGGGTGGATTTCTGGGATTATGCGGCTTCACATGGTTGGTTGGCTTTATTGTTTCTTAGCATGCGGTAGTGAAATTGGAGCTTGAATGGGTCTGTGCACTCGTAATACAAAATTCACCTTGGTGCATTTTAGCCTCGTCACACACACACTGTATATCTATATTGCACCTGGATGCATTCTATGTACATAATGCACCCAGGCCCAACCGGTGCGCCTGGCCCAGCTAACCAGCCCAACCACCCAATTAACCAGATGCGCAACTGCACTTGGAAGCGGAACCGCCCCCCGCACGCTCAGACCAAAGTCACCATGGCATTAACTCCCCCGGGGGCCCACCCACTCCGCTTCAGTTTCATTTTGTTCTTCCCACTACTCTCCGCCTCTCTCCCTGCTCGCCGCACGTGCTCGTCGGATTCCGCGCTGCACATCCATCCTCCTCGCCAGAAAGCTCATCGCCGGGGTGTGACGGCCTCGGACCAAAAATGCTTCACGTCAATCTTAATCCGAGCCCCTGATCACCTGTCTTAGTTTTTCCAAGCCTAAGTGTTCAACCTCCAGCTCTTCCGACCCCTGCGATCCGACCCCACGCCGTGGTCTTCCCAGTTCCGACCCCGCCAACTCCCAACCCACCGTCGGATCTTCCTAAGCCATCCCGCAGCATCGCCCTCCAGTTCGAGCAGTGGACCACCGAGACTGACCGGTGGGCCCATGAGATCTTTTCCCCCCAGATCTCCCGCGACAGGCGCACTCGAGTTGCATGCCCGCTTCAGTTTTCCCCAGCCGCGTGGCTCAACTCCTCCGACGCCCGCCGCTCCGCCTCGTCTTCGGCCCACGACCGGATGGATTCTCGCGCCCCCTTCCCCAATCGCGGCGGAAGCTCCTCTGCCACCCTTTCTGCAGCACCTCGCCGCCCGCGCCCATCATCACATCGCCAGATCCCGGCCGCAGAGCCGATGCCGCCCGTCTTTTCGGTCACCTCGCCACAGTCGCGTCGCCCCGGTCTTCGCTACACGTCGATTCCTCCTCCGCCAACCCAGACCGCGGCAGCGACAACTCCTTTTCCCGTCCTGTGATAATGAACTTAGAACCGGATAATGAACTTAGAACTTAGATGAACTTAGAACCGGAGCTAAAACAGTTTGTCCTATGATTGCTTAGAATAGGTTGCAAACGTAGACCAGATAATGAACTTAGAACCGGAGCTAAAACTTGAAAGTAGGGATACATCTAGCGCTTTTGGCAAACAAACCCCTCAGCCAAAAAGCCCTTGCATGTCTAGACGAGGTAGTTTAGCGCGCTCCCTGTCGGTTAAGTCTTGTTGAGCTTAGTAGCTCAGCCTTGTTGTGGCTTTTCTTTTTCAGGTGAAGTTGCTGCTTCTTAGCCCCCTTCTTCTGGCACTTGGCCGCCCCAACTCCCTCCGGGTTGGACGGTCGAGTGGGATCCCTCCTCGGATGGCGAGGAGAGGGATCTTTGACGTCCCGGTTGGCCTCACCAGGGATGTCCGACCCCGACGAAGTAGCTTCCGCTTGTTGTTTATCTTCTGTGGTTTTCTTTCAAACCTTGTAAACTCTGATGTTGTTTTTACGGTCAAACTAAATGGAGAATTTGTTAATTCTGTGGACTTGTTGTATTCTCTGGAACCGCTCACCTTCGGGTGGGTGTGCTATTCGATCCTGTCAAGTGGTTAAATCGGATGAAATCCGACGGCACTCCGTGTTTACTCGGTTAGGCATGAGCGTCGCGTGTCATGCGGCTAAAACATGTTTAACTAAGCAAATCCGAAGTGGATCCGCCACAGCTGGTATCAGAGCCGACTCTCGCGGTTTCACGGGCGCGTGTTGTTGCAGTTGCGCAGGCATGGTGTGCATGGTTGGTGTGGACCCGGAGTGGTCACACAGCATGGCACATGCGCTGGCATTGGACACACGGACGTGGCTAAGAGGGGATGTTCCTGGCTTGGGGTTGACCGACGAGGGCGTCGGTCTTCTAAGGGGGTGAGTATGTGACATCCTGGCCCAAGGCTTAATAGGATTGAAAGAATACTCATACCAACAAGTTGCAACTTCTTTTCCGGAAGGTCATCCTCAAAGAACTCCGGGGTTAAGCGTGCTTGGCTCGGAGCAATTTCGGGATGGGTGACCGACCGGGAAGTTCTTCCCGGGTGCGCACGAGTGAGGACAAAGTGCGTAGAAAAGACTTGTGTTGGTCTATGAGGGAATTCTTGATATCATAGAGAGCTGCCAGGTGTATGCGGGCCTAGCCCCGGGGGGGGGACGCCACAACTGGTACCAGAGCAGGTTTAGCAATGCAGAGAACACAACAAGCCCTAACACACTTCTTTGAAAAGATAAAAGTTGCAAGAAACCCTTTTGAAAACATCTCGTACGATCGTTAAGGAGGACTTTAGTGCGAGAGGCCCTAGGGGATTTTGGGGTTGTTTTAGGTGGCTAATATTATTTGGTTATCTTGCTAACCCTTCCAGCACTTCGCTACGTTTATCATACGTGTGCCGAGTTCCGCATCACGAGTATGCGAGGGTTGATAGGGAGTTCTATTCAAAGGACCCTATCATCGTGGTTGTTTCGCCCATGTCTATCATACGTGCGTAGGTTGCGTATGTGATCCATACGAAGGTTGGTACGTGTGGCGGAACCGCCCAACTTAAGCTGGTTTAAGTGCGCCTAATCGCTGTCGGAACAGCAATTATCCGAAACGCACCTAAAACAGCATAAGTCCGGTAGTCTGTCGAGTGTCCCTAGGACTCCTCGAAGGATCCACGACGTGTCTCATAGCCATACATCAGGATAGTATCCGCGATGGGATAACATCAACAAACATTACATTTTTACATATATAAAAGGTACGAGTTATTACAGAACGTAGATTGAAGCAAACTTAGCGGTGCAGGGTTAGACAGAGTTCTAAGACTTAAACATAAATAGTTTAGGAGAAGATGTGCATGTAAAACTTCTTCTTCTCTAGGGGTATTGTGAGACTCAGGACAATACCCTAGGGCTTCGGGGTTTCCTCCTCTGTAGACGCCTGCGGAGCTTCTGAAAGATAGCCACAAGGGGAAAACCCTGAGTACGGGGTACTCAGCAAGTCTTACCCGACTAACCAATATAATAGTTTTCTTTGGAAAGTATGCTAGCTTTTTTGGTGTGTTTGGCTAACACAACTTTTGTCGAAAAGGCTTACTACGAGTAATGCCTTAGTTTTGTCTTTTATTTGGGTTAAGTTATTACCTAACCATTCTAAATGATAACAGAAAGTAGAAACAACCATAGATGTTAAGTCATACATCAAATATCAACCAAAGGTATATATATTGCATGAATTGATACTATGATGCTCAATAGTGATCAAGTGCATTCATAACCGAGAATTGCGGCGATCCGGATCAATTTACATCCTGCAGGAGAGTACCCTGATCACCAGCTTTATACGACTGTCCAGGTCGTACATAACAATCTCTCGATTAGCAAAGTCAATGATTAGGAATACGACTACCCGGACCCAGGGATGCACCCCCACATGGGACCCCACGTCTGGCCCGATCACCATGTGAGTTTCAGGCTACACCCCTGCCAATCTCCAGCACGTCAAGCGCGGGTACGAAGTATTCCTGATCATAGAGTTTACTAACCTACTGGGCTTTACTGGTCCCATACCCAGTAAGTGATCAGATGCTTATCACTTGATCAAAGGTTAAGACAACGAATCGGGCCTTAACCAAATTAATCTAGCAGACAGAACTACATCTCTAGCTTCTGTCCGCTTTCAACTTTCCAAGTTATCTTCTATAGGCAACATGTATGACTCAAAAGTTTTCCTTAAGGTTGGTAAACCAAGCATTTAAGCAATTAGCATTTCTAGACTTGGGTTATCTTCTAAGGTTTGAACAAGTGGCAAAGATGTCCTTAAAACAAGGCATGATCATACACAAGAATAGGTTTCAAGCAACTCCTAGACTTAGTGCATACATAAAGCAAATAACCGATAATTAGACACATGAAATAACGGCTCCAAAATAGATAGGTATAAATGCACCGGGGCTTGCCTTGTTCGCTTAAAAAGTTAGTATTCTCTGACGGGTTGGCTTCACAGGGGACTAACTCAAAAACTTCTTCGAACTCTGAAGGTCCTTCTGAAAATTCCAAATATTCTCCTTCTGGTGCTTCGGGATCTATAGCATAATACATGCAGGGGTTAGAAATGCAAAATTTTGAATAAAAGACTATACAACTTTCCTTCATGATAAAGTTGCAAGCCAACAAGGACTATACAACCTATCATGTTAAAGTTGCAAGCCAACACACATAACCCCAAAACATTAACCCATAATTTTTATTTTTCTAATTAACCCTACCTAAGGCTTTTTCTTTTACCTTTAGAAAAAGTTATAATTATTTTCTAACTCGAAAATCTAATTTCCTATGAATTAAGAATAATTTGTGATTAAGAAAATGTTATTTCATATTTTATACATTTTATAAATATTAAGCATTTATTTAATTACCTTAAAAGGAAGGCATTAAATAAATACCCGAATTTTTTTATTATTTTCCTAGGGTGTAAAAATTTTAATGCATAAAGGAAAATAAAACAAGCCTAACAAAATTGGTTTCACTAATTTTGGACACTCCTAGAAATTTCTGTGATTTAAATGGTGTAAAACGGATTTAAACTAATTACTTTCTTAAAGGAAATCTAATTTTCTCGAAAAGCACCCGGAAAAACTTTTCTTACTCAGCCTAACTCTACCCCCTCTCATGTGCACTGGGCCCCACGGCGCGGACCCACCAACACACTGTTCCATTGACCCGCCGGCCTTATTCTCTCCCTAACGGGCCCCGTGGGTTGTTTTCTTTTTCTTTTCCCTTCTCCGGCCCGACACCGGCCCAACGGCCCTCTTCCCTTTTTCTTCTCTCCTTTACGGACGCGGCCTGCTTCCACTGGGCCTTCGGCCTCCTTTTCCTTCCGGTCGACCGCGCGCGTGTCACTGGGCCTCAACGCGCCGGCCCACAGACGGCCGCGCGCTCGGCCTCCTTCTCCCCTTCCTCTCCTTCCTCTCTCTGCCACGCGGGCCCGAGCGCCCAGGAGCTTCTTCCTGCTCCCGCCAAAACGCGCGCGCAACAGGGGGCGGCGCGACTCGCCGGCCGGTGCCCCACCGGCGGCGATGCTAGGTCAGGACAGCACCCTTACACCCTCACGCACCCGCGCGCGGCGACAGCTCCTCGGGAGATGGCCGGAGCCATTCCCTCCACGGCGACGGGCGGCGGCGCCTACGGCCGGTCGCGGCTACGCACGACGACGGCACAAACTACTCGAACAACTACTCTTACACCATCCTAGGACCCTAAGGACTCGCCTACGACTACTTAAGAAGGAAGGGAAACAGCGCAAGGTAGGGCTCACCGTGAGCGGGCGGCGCGGCGACGGCGGACAGAAGCAACGGCGAGCACGGTTACTCCGGCATGGATGTTGGACAACAACTTGGCTGGGGTGTAGCTGGGGTGTCTGTGGAGGAGTGGGCGAGAGGAATCGACGGGAGGTGCGGTGTGGCGGTGGAATTTTGCTCGGCGGCGGTGCTTGACAGAGGAGCGGCGGCGGTAAAAAGACAGCGGTAGAAACGGCGGCGCGGGAGCGGTAGTTATTCAAGCGTTCACCGCGCGCATGGGCGACACCGTGGCTTACCCATAGGCTTATGTGGTGAGGAGGTGGCCTAGCTATCTGCGCTGGCGAGCGACCGACGACGGCGGCGGCGACACGTCCAGCTGCTCTGTCATCGCCCCTTTTCTTTCTCCTGATGCCCGAAATCTTCAGAGCTCCACCGCGGCCGATTCCCAATCCGACGGTGCATATGTGTCTTAACCAATGTTGTAGATAAACTTGAATCCTCCAACTTTTATTTTGGCTCTACCCCGAGATAAACATCAAACACAGTGCAATTTGGATTCTTTTCTCGGTTCCAACTGAATTTCACTGAACTTCAAGTTCAGTTCGTCAGTTAACTGACAGTGCCACTTATCTCACTTTGTGATCGAGTTTAGTGATCCAATTCCTCTTCTTTAAGTCCAACTTCTTCCCAAATGTGTTCTACAACATCCCAAGGTTCCATTTTGCTCATGAACATGCACACCTTTTGATCTATATTGCTCTGAATTTGAGTCCAAAGTCGACCCTATACTGCTGATTTCAGACTTAACCATTTTTCAGGGTGACAGTCAACTGTGACAGTGTGCTGACTTTGAGCTCAATTTCGAATTGGTTCCCTTCCATGTTCCTGGCCAACAACACCCAAATCTTGTAGTCCAAAGTTCATACTTCAATATGGTATAATTGTCCTGATGCACTTATTTGAAAAATTCTTCAGAATTCAATTTTGAAAACAGACTCTGCTGCTGTTTTTCTGAGTTCCTATTTTCAGACGAGGAACAGTAACTTCAGGTTTCTTTTTCCTTTCTTTAATTCCTTTGAGATAATTTGCACCATTTCTGTTCCAAATTCTTGATCCCTAAGTCCTAGTCACTCTTACACTTGTATTCCACATTTTTGCCGAATTTTTCTGAATTTCAAATTCAAAATTCAAATTTCGGTCAAATTTGACCGGAATTTGATTTTTGGCTAATTTCTTTTTCTTTTCTTCTCAATTTGCTTTTAATTCTTCAAGTCACTTAGATGAATAGATTGGCAGCTGTTACAGTACGGTTCGATTCCAACGAGCCTATCAGCACGGTTGTTCGCCACGTCTATTATACGTGCGCTGATTCCGCATCGCGAGTATGCGAAGGGTTATACGGTTCCATTCAAAGGGAACATATTTCCACGGTTGAGTGCTGTCCATGCAGCCTTGAATGCATGGGTGCCATTCCTATAGTGAGCGGTAATGTTTGGGAACGCTTTCATGGGTGCTGGCACGAAAGGTTCGTGTGGTGGTGTTTTTCTGCAGGTACGCTAACCGCGTTCGCTTAAGAAACGTTGCTAGAACTGACTAGTTATTATAGGGAGAGACGTACTGGTTGCCTTGCCACCGGCACTAACTGCGTAAGACCAAGTTTTGGCAGTTGTTTTGGTTAAGAACGAGGTAGGCCGTGCATGCGACATAAGCTTAAGAATCTGTGAAGTCACCCTCCTCAAAAGCAACCTTGCTCGGAGAAGCTCTTCTTCGGTTCTAAGGATTTCTAGTTTCTTCCAGCTTGTTCTCGGTTAAGACCGAATGCTTTCTCTGTCCGACCGCTGACCTCTAGAGTCCATCTCACGTGGTTTTGGTTCTTGGTTCCAGATGGCCGCCCCCGGACATGTCCTGTATGGAGCGGATGGCACCTTCCATTCGACGTGTCTACACTTCGAGGGCTTTCCCGCAATCTTGTGGGATACCTTGAAATGGTTCGGGTACTAGCCCCACCGTTGTATGCAGGACGATTGTACCTGGAGCGAGGCGTCCAAACGTGCAACGTACAAGCAGTAGTACCACCCCCTTCCGTGCGGCCCGACTGGCCCTCGTTTGGGATATCAGCATACGGCCTTGCCCCGGAAGACACCTGGGAGTCCGCCGCTCTTCAGCTCCTTACTCAATTCTGTCAGCTGCACCCGCTGGAGGTCACCCTAGACCCTATCGGCCTGTTCCCTGCCAGGAACCGGTTGGACCTGGAGTGGCTCGACCGCGTCAGCAATATCGAGGTGCTGGCCACCACCTACTCTATGGTCACCATCTCCACCAACATCCGGTGTATGTCAGCCCTCTATCGACTGATCGAGCTCCAAGGACGAGCCATGAATATTCTTGCTTGGACCGCTGTGGATGCCCAAGGACACCTCCAGGCTGCCAGAAGAGACCTGGTAGGCCAAACCTATCAGCTCATCCAACGAGGCGTTCAGATCCATGACATGCAGGACAGAATCTCTGAGCTCGAGGGAGAAGTAGCCGACTTGGTGGACGGCATGATCGAGCTATCAGAGGAGAAGATGGAAGTGGAAATGGAGCTGGCGGTTGCCAATGCTCACCTGGACGAGCATCACGCCGAGCTCGATGATATGCACGCCCTCCAGATGCAACTGGAAGCTCAAGAGGACCCCGAGGAGGTTGAGGAAGCGTCCAGTATGGACATTGAAGAGGACGACGCCCCTTTTCCTACTCATAGTGTTCCTTTGTAGATGGAGAGTTGCAGGGAACCCATTCTTTTGTTGTACTCCTCGGCAGTCTAAATTTTGGAAAGTCCTGTAATAGGTTAGCCTTGAGTCGAGTACTCCTTGTGTTTAGAACACCTCTGTAAAAAGGATCCCAATGAGATCAAATCCTGAAGTCTGACCTTTGACTCTTTAAAAAAAATGTTGGAATGTTAGACTAAGTGAGTTGTGCTGTGACCACACACGCTGTTTTCTGTGGGTCTGTTCAAGTTGGCCGACCCCGGTTCGCGAGATCGGATGCGCCCGACCCTTCGAGGCAGTTCTCCGCCTCGCCTGACCCCTTTTTGGTATGAATCGTTGCCGACCCCTTTTCTCGGGATGATCGCCTAGCCCGGCCCCGTGGCTTAAGTTTGGAGGTAAGGGAATTCTAGGAGTCTGGGTATGGATCGCCCGAAGTTGAGTACAAGGCTAAGATAAACGCTAACTAACATGACCATGAGAAGAGTGTATCTCCCTTATGAGGACGTGTGTTGCATTACCAGCAAGAGTTGCATCGGAAAATTTGACTTATGCGTTCCCATCTGTTGGGGTGCTTTTAAGATTATGAATTTAATGGAACGTTAACTCTTGCAGATGGCGCATCGCACTAGATTTGGTTTTGTGCCCGGTAGCAGCGAGCAGAGACGGGATCTTCCCCCACCCCTACCCCCGTCTCCACTAGAGGCAATCTTAGCAGCTCAGACCGAGCTGCTAAGACATCTGGTACAAGGGCAACAACAGCAGCCGCCCCATGGTGGAAGGGCTTAGCAGCAACCTCATGTTTCTCGGTATGAAGACTTTTTGGGGACGCAGCCCCCATTGTTCCAAAAGACCCAAGACCCGCTCGATGCAGACGCCTGGGTTCGCACCATCGAATCCAAGTTCGAGCTTCTCACCACCCAGTGCCCCGATCACAACAAGGCCCGGTTTGCGGCCCAGCAGTTACATGGTTCCGCTCGGCTATGGTGGGATCACTACCACGCCATGTTACCGGCCGACCATGTCATCAGATGGAATGAGTTCAAGACTGCGTTCAGAGCGCACCACATTCCGGAGGGTCTCCTGGAGCGCAAGCTCAATGAATTCCTAGCTCTTCACCAAGGAAACCGAGATGTGTTACACTACGCTCAGGCCTTCAATGACCTGTGTCGTTATGCCGGATATCACGCGGACACCGACGAGAAGAAGAAGGATAGGTTCCGCAGAGGACTGAGCTTGGAGCTCAGAGAAAGGTTGAACCCGATAAGGGTGGATACGTACAATGAGTTGGTCAACCTGGCCATCTCCCAAGAGGACTGCATGAAGGCTCTGGCAGCCGAGAGGAAGAGGAAAGCCCCACTGCCAACGCCCAGCCCACCTACGCAGCGTTTCAGACTGGTTCCACCCCAGGCGCCCAGCCAACCCCAGCAGTCGGGAAGGTGGATTGCCCGACCCCCACCAGCAGCAGCGCCCCGTTTTCCTGGTTTCCAACCGCAGGCGCCCCAGCCAAACCTGCCGCCATCTCCATGCCCTGCAACGGGTAACCGCTGTTTTGCCTGCGGTGATGTGGGACATTTCGCCAAGGACTGCCCCAGAAATCAGAGCCCGCGCCCAGGGTAGAGCAATGCAACGCCCAACAAAGGAAAGAGGCCCAAGGTGCAAGTTCGCCAAGGATGACTGAACTTCACCCACGCAGCCGAGCTTCCCGAAGGTGCGCCGATAATGACGGGTACCTTTCTGATTCACAGCTTTTCAGCTTTGGTTTTGTTTGACTCGGGAGCTTCACATAGTTTTATCGGGAGAAAGACCCGTGACAAGTGTGGGTTACAAGAATGCCAAACCAAAGGGTCTTTTAGAATATCCACCCTGGGTGGAATGATCACATCTGATAGGATGAGTGTCAATGTTCCTATTCAGCTAGGCCAAAACCTTTTTAAGGAGAATCTTATCATCCTTGACCTGGACGGAATAGATATCATTCTTGGAATGGATTGGATGACCCGGCACCAAGTGGTTCTAGACCCAGCCGCCCGAACCCTCCACATCAACTCGCTCTTTTATGGCAGTTCTACCCTGTTCTTGAACCCTCTTAAGTCCGCACTTCCCTGTGCGTACCCTCTATCGCAAGCCCGACTAGAAAGCCTCCCTGTTGTCTCTGAGTACCCTGATGTGTTCCCAGAGGATTTGCCCGGCATGCCACCTGATCGAGACGTAGAGTTTACCATAGATTTGATCCCCGGCACCGCTCCCATCTCCAAAAGACCCTATCGGATGCCACCAGCTGAGTTGGCCGAGTTGAAGACCCAGTTGCATGGTCTGTTGGAAAAAGGTTTCATCCGACCCAGTGCATCACCCTGGGGTTGCCCGGCCCTGTTTGTGAAGAAGAAGGATGGCAGTCTACGCATGTGTGTAGACTACCGACCTCTCAATGCGGTAACCATCAAAAACAAGTACCCACTCCCCCGCATTGATGTCTTGTTTGATCAGTTAGCTAGAGCTAGAGTGTTCTCCAAAATCGATCTTCGTTCAGGTTATCACCAAATCAAGATCCGACCGTGTGACATCCCTAAGACTGCCTTCTCCACAAGATACGGACTCTACGAGTACCTGGTCATGTCTTTTGGACTCACCAATACACCCGCATACTTCATGTACCTCATGAACTCGGTATTCATGCCCGAGTTGGACAAGTTTGTAGTGGTGTTCATTGATGATATCTTGGTATACTCAAGGAGCGAAGAAGAACATGCCAACCATCTTCGCATAGTTCTCCAACGGCTGAGAGACCATCGGCTCTATGCCAAGTTCTCCAAGTGTGAGTTCTGGTTGGATAGTGTCAAGTTCTTGGGACATACTATCTCTAAGAATGGCATAGTCGTCGACCCCAGCAAGGTACAGGAAGTCATAGACTGGAAGCCTCCTACCTCAGTGCACCAGATCCGAAGTTTCCTTGGACTGGTAGGCTACTATCAGCGTTTCATACCGCATTTCTCCAAGGTAGCTAAGCCAATGACAGAGTTGTTGAAGAAAGAGGTCAGATTTGTGTGGAACGACAAGTGCGAAGAAGCCTTCAAGACTCTAAAGCACTTGCTGACCACAGCCCCAGTTTTGGCTCAACCCGACCCCTCTAGGTCATTTGACGTGTACTGTGACGCCTCTGGCACTGGACTTGGGTGTGTTCTTATGCAAGACAACCGAGTCATTGCCTATGCCTCACGAGCGTTACGACCTCATGAGCTGAACTACCCGACCCATGATCTTGAGTTGGCCGCAGTGATTCATGCCTTAAAGATATGGCGACATTATCTGATGGGCACCCGCTGCAACATCTACACCGACCACAAGAGCCTCAAGTATATCTTCACCCAAGCCGACCTCAACATGTGCCAAAGAAGATGGCTGGAGTTGATAAAGGATTATGATTTGGAAGTACACTATCACCCCGGCAAGGCCAATGTGGTGGCCGACGCTCTTAGCCGCAAGCCCTGTTGCAACTGCTTGTTGGCAACAACCTTCACCGAAACTTTGTGTCATGAGATGGGAAAACTCAGGTTGGAAATTGTTTCCCATGGAACCCTCAGCCACATCACCCTTGACTCTGTTCTAGAAGACCAAATAAGGTCAGCACAAGTAAAGAACGAGGAAGTACAGCGGATCACCAGGAAGATCTCCCGGAAAGATGAAGGATATAAGCAGTTTCGGCAGGATGAAACTGGAAGCGTATATTATGGAAACCGACTGGTTGTACCAGCCGACCCCAACTTGAGGAAGCAGATCCTAGATGAAGCTCACCTCTCCAAATTCTCAATCCACCCAGGCAGCAATAAGATGTACCATGATCTACGTCAAACTTTCTGGTGGAGTGGAATGAAACCGGAAATTGCCCGGTACGTTTCAGAGTGCGACACTTGTCAACGTGTCAAGGCCAGTCATCTAAAGGTAGCAGGTACTTTACAACCCCTACCTATTCCCTCTTGGAAATGGGAAGATGTCAGCATGGATTTCATTGTTGGACTGCCTCTTTCATCGCAGAGACATGATTCCATTTGGGTTATAGTGGACCGTATGACCAAGACCGCCCACTTCCTTCCTATCCACACCACCCACACAGTCAAACAGTATGCATAGCTGTACCTTGACCGCATAGTTTCCCTACACGGTGTGCCTAAGACCATCATCTCTGATCGAGGAATTCAGTTCGTAGCACGCTTTTGGGAACAGCTACAGACATCCATGGGCACCAAGCTCATTCGTAGCTCAACCTATCATCCTCAAACCGATGGTCAAACCGAAAGAGTCAATCAAATCCTTGAAGACATGTTGAGAGCTTGTGTCATCCATTATGACAAAAATTGGGACAAGTGCTTGCCCTTGGCAGAGTTCTCCTACAACAATAGCTACCAAGCCAGTTTGAAGATGGCACCATTTGAAGCATTGTACGGACGAAGATGCCGGACACCATTGAACTGGTCCCAAGTAGGAGAGAGACAAGTTTATGGCCCTAACTTAGTGGTAGAAGCCGAAGAACAAGTGAAAATGATTCAAGCAAATCTCAAGGCTGCCCAATCTCGACAGAAGAGTTATTTCGACAGGCGAAGAAGGCCCCTACAGTTTGATGTTGGTGATCATGTGTATCTACGAGTTTCCCCAACCAAAGGAGTGCAACGGTTTGGAATGAAAGGGAAATTAGCTCCCTGTTACATTGGCCTGTATGAAGTTGTGGAGATTTGTGGACCCGTGGCGTATCGGATCCAGCTCCCAGAACAGCTATCGGCCATACACGACGTTTTCCATGTGTCTCAGCTGAAGAAATGTGTCCAAGTCCCAACCGAGATCTTAGAACAAGGACAACTTCAAATCGAGCCTGATCTGACCTATGCAGAGTATCCGGCCAAGGTCCTTGACCAGAAAGAAAGGCATACCCGGCGCCAAATGGTCAAAATGTACAAGATCCTCTGGAGGAACCACACGGAGGATGAAGCAACGTGGGAAACAGAAGAGTACTTGAACAAGCACTTCCACGGTTTTCTTTCCAGCCAAGGAGGTAAAGGCTACACACCCCCACTGGTTGCTTCTACATCCGAATCTCGGGGAGAGATTCTTTTTAAGGGGGGTAGGCTGTGACGGCCTCGGACCAAAAATCCTTCGCGTCAATCTTAATCCGAGCCCCTGATCACCTGTCTTAGTTTTTCCAAGCCTAAGTGTTCAACCTCCAGCTCTTCCGACCCCTGCGATCCGACCCCTCGCCGTGGTCTTCCCAGTTCCGACCCCGCCGACTCCCAACCCACTGTCGGATCTTCCTAAGCCATCCCGCAGCATCGCCCTCCAGTTCGAGCAGTGGACCACCGAGACTGACCGGTGGGCCCACGAGATCTTTCCCCCCAGATCTTCCGCGACAGGCGCACTCGAGTTGCATGCCCGCTTCAGTTTTCCCCAGCCGCGTGGCTCAACTCCTCCGATGCCCGCCGTTCTGCCTCGTCTTCGGCCCACAACCGGATGGATTATCGTGCCCCCTTCCCCAATCGCGGCGGAAGCTCCTCTGCCACCCTTTCTGCAGCACCTCGCCGCCCGCGCCCATCATCAAATCGCTAGATCCCAGCCGCAGAGCCAATGCCACCCGTCTTTTCCGTCACCTCGCCACAATCGCGCTGCCCCGGTCTTCGCTACACGACGATTCCTCCTCCACCAACCCAGACCGCGGCAGCGACAGCTCCTTTTCCCGTCCTGTCAGAAGCCGCCCCGACAATCTGTTACTCCGCGCTCGCCCGCGCCCCCGCAGCCACCTGTCTTCTCACCTGTGCGCCCTCGATCCTAGCGCCGTTTTCCCGGTCACTTCCATCAGATACACCGCACGCCGACGCCCGCCTCCGCCAAATCTCAACCACCGGCAAACCCGCGCCTGCGCCGCCCTGAAGCCAGTGCCCAATGACCGCCGGCGTCATCCCCGAAGTCCTGCTCCACCGCCCTCGTCGCTCAATCGCCGCCCAGGCAGAGCACTCCATCGCTTTTTCCCCAGCCTTCACGCCGCTCCCCTTCCCTCTTCCGCGCAGCTATAAAACGGGATGCGCAAGCCCCGCTGGAGTTTCCCTTGCCCTAGCTGCCATCTCTCTTGCTCCCTGTTCGAGCTCACAGCGCCACCACCTAAGTCTGAGGAACTCTCCTCTCTGCTCAAGCACCACCGCTTTCCCCGATCCGCCAGCCACTGCTTTCAGTGCTGCCCAAGAGCTTGCTTGTGATCCACAAGAAGCACCGCCGCCGCCGGACATTCTCACCGTCGTCCCAAGCCCTTAGTTCTTCCGCCCAAGCCTCCTCTGTAAGATGAAGGTAGGCTGCCAACCCTTGTTCGCTTCGCCCGACCCCTCTTATCCGCCCGACCCCGGTTCCGTCTCGCCCGACCCTGTCTGTTCCGCCGACCCTTCTCCGCCTCGCCCGAGGGCTCGGCTGTATCTTTTTCTTTGAACCGAGGGTGTATATGTAAAACTTGGGGACCTTTCAGCGTTGAGTTTGAGGGCCCCTAGTACATCAAACCCTCTAGATTAAGGGTCAGATCATAAGTTCCTTCCCTCCGACCCTTACCTCTTGATCTCCATCAACTCCATTGAACATCCCCACCCTCCTGTAACTTGTCGCAAGTTTCTGGGCTCAGACTTGCAAGTGTTGCTGTTGAAATAACCGTCTATGCTAACCAATGCATTGCATTCGTGTAGAGCTGCGTCTCGCCGACGGCTACTACGAGCTGCACCCGGCGCCAGAAGACGACGGTGTAGCTGAGCTCCTGCCCCCAGAAGCTGAAGCTGCCCCAGAAGTCGAGCAGTTCCCTTCCTCTTTGCTCGGAGGCAAGCTCCGGATGCATGAATCCCCCTATGTTTTACCAAACTTGCGCATGCCTTCTTTAACATGCTTGTGCATTTACGTATAGGAGTTGTTTGGAACCCTAGATGCATAACTTAGCTCCCCTGATCTGAACACTAGCTGTTGGACCGAGTAGATGCTTGCTTAAATAGGAAACGGTAAAAGCCAAGTGATTCCCTGTCACTCGCGAGTTGTAGGAGTTGGATGTTTACTCTTCTGTCACAACTATAAGGACGATGGACGGGGCAGGGTTCGAGGTAACTCTTTGGTGGTCGGATGATCGCCCCGTCTGTCTATGAAACTTGCTAAGGCCCGACAGTGGTGGTGTTCGTGATCAAGTGTTTGAAAGTACTAATCTCATACCTAGTATGGGATGGGGAAGCCTAGTACCGGATTGAACTAGGGCGTGGCTTATACCCCTGCTGTCCCTGGAACAAGGTTCCCATGGTGCATCATGTGGGTGCAAGTGCGGTCACAGTACGGTAGAGGCCGGGACTGTGGAGCATTGCATACCAAGGGAAGTTTGGACCTGACACACGCCTGGGAATTGAGGGGGACGGCCGACACGGGAAGCGGCCCTTGTGGTGCGCGGATGTCGTGAGATTAGGTTCGCCATGCATGGTTAAGAAACTCGAATCGATTCGTCTACCTCTCACAGTTTGAGACTATTTGATCGCTATGTCACCCTGAGTAAATAAGGAATCTGATGATGACATGGTTTTGTTGATGAGATATATACCTTTTGGTTTGTCCTATGATTGCTTACAACAGGTTGCAAACTTAGACCGGATAATGAACTTAGAACCGGAGCTAAAACTTGAAAGTAGGGATACATCTAGCGCTTTTGGCAAACAAACCCCTCAGCCAAAAAGCCCTTGCATGTCTAGACGAGGTAGTTTAGCGCGCTCCCTGTCGGTTAAGTCTTGTTGAGCTTAGTAGCTCAGCCTTGTTGTGGCTTTTCTTTTTCAGGTGAAGTTGCTGCTTCTGAGCCCCCTTCTTCTGGCACTTGGCCGCCCCAACTCCCTCCGGGTTGGACGGTCGAGTGGGATCCCTCCTCGGACGGCGAGGAGAGAGATCTTTGACGTCCCGGTTGGCCTCACCAGGGATGTCCGACCCCGACGAAGTAGCTTCCGCTTGTTGTTTATCTTCTGTGGTTTTCTTTCAAACCTTGTAAACTCTGATGTTGTTTTTACGGTCAAACTAAATGGAGAATTTGTTAATTCCGTGGACTTGTTGTATTCTCTGGAACCGCTCACCTTCGGGTGGGTTTGCTATTCGGTCCTGTCAAGTGGTTAAATCGGATGAAATCCGACGGCACTCCGTGTTTACTCGGTTAGGCATGAGCGTCGCGTGTCATGCGGCTAAGACATGTTTAACTAAGCAAATCCAAAATGGATCCGCCACACGGGGCTGCAGGAAGCCTTACCTGAAGGAGGCGCGGGGGCGCGCGGTCGCGGTTTCTCACCCGCGACCCTATCCCGCGTGCAACGGAACCCATCGTCACAAGGTTTGTGGGGTGGAGCATTCGCCATCGTCATCGGGCGGGGGTGGGGGGGGGGGTGGGGCGTGAGTTTCGCCATCATTTTCGCCATCATCTACGTCTGCAACCGTCGTCACGTAGGTGTTTCCCCGCACAACCCTCTTCTCGCGTGCTCGCACTCCTACTCCCCAATAGTGACCTAGGGTTTCGTATCTGCGGGTTTTCCCCTTTAGTTTTCTCCTCAATCCTGTGCTCGTGCTTTATCCTATCATTCGGCTAGGTTTTCGTAGTGTTTTGGGGTTTTCCTGCACAAGTTCTCACCTCCTTCATATTAGCGCGCACGCACACACATATTAGCAACACACACCCCACACGATTTTCCCATTGATTACAATTTTTTTATTCAGCGCAAATACTCTAAAAAATGTGATAATCCTTGATCTCTATTTTTGTTAGTTACTGGATCCCCAATAATTTTGCAACTGGAGGTCTGCTATATTTGCAATTTGTCTTGGACGTGTATGCCCGGGCTGATTTTCTTTTTAATGCGGACCTCCCGCATGAATATCTAGTTTTGTTAGTTACTGGACCCCCAAGTTTTTTGCATTTTTTTATTTGCGGATGTTTAGCATGAATATCTAGGTTTTGTGAGGTACTGGATCACAACCCTCTAGCTCGGTAGTTAATGGATTGTTACTTGCAATTCTAATGCTTGTGGCATTGCAATTTGTTCGATTGTGGATGTGCTGGTCCTTTTTTTATGCGGATGTTCCTAGATGAATCTCTAGTTTTCTCAGGGGGTACTGGACTTCTGATTACTTGCAAATTTAATGGTATGTATGTTGCAATTTGTTTTGGATGTGTATGCGCTGGGTGATTTTTCCGAATGTGTTAATCTGTAATCTCTAGTTACTGTATCATAACCTCTTAGCTAGTTACTGGATTTATTCCTGTGTGTGATTGATTTTTTTTGAGTGTTTTGGAACTAATCTATTTTATAGTTGCAACTGTACTCCCATTAGTTTCATGCAGTTTTTTTTTAATTCCTGTTACTACATTGTACTCCTAGTAGCATTTTTGCAAAACACACACTAACCTTTGGAGCCACCCAACGTTGTCCGTTCGTCCCCTTATGTAAAATTGCACAACATTCTGCGCGACAAAGGCAAGGAGATTGCGCGGGGGATGTGGATAGTGCTCTCAAGTTAAAGAACAGGAGGAAAAAGTTAAAGCTCCCCGATCCTTCATATTCCCCGTGTAGCAACGACGATGAAGACGACGACGCCGATGATTTCATAGAGCCCATTGAAATAGTGCCATCGCCTGATGCGCATCCCACTAGAAAGAGGCGATGTGAGAAGGCCAGCGCACATGGCTCAGCAGACCCTGCAGAGGTAAAAAAATATACATGTACTATTTTTTTGCTTCTTTTTTCTATCTGAATATTTATATATGTTCAATATTGCCTTTTTTTTTTTTGCACAACCGCAGGATGCAAACAGCGGTGATGATGGTGGAGAAGATAAGAAGAATAAGTCAGTCTCCCTCTGATGTTCTCCTTCTAAATTCGCAGATCTTATCGCAGCAACCAACAATGATCTGAAGGACATACTAAGCGGCATGCGCTTTGGTGGGTTGCTGGAGTTCAAGCCAACCATAATGGACAGATCCCTACTTACATGGCTTATGGACAAATTCAACCTAGAGACTATGAAGATAGAGCTTGGTGGTGGCATAGAAATCGAAATCAACAAGCAGAGTGTTTGGTGTGTGTTCATGCTCAATAAAGAAGGATTTGACACCCCCCATTCAAGAAAGAAAATGAAGCACGTGGTAGATACACATGGTTGTTAGACATCAAATATACGGACAACTAGGGAAGAAGATCCTACCCAAGGTAATTGAGGAGAAGCTGAAGTATGGGACTCTTATAGGAGATCTGGCACTTAGGTCTTTCCTGATGTCTGCATTTTGCACACTACTTTTCTCAAACACTGACAACTACATCAGGCTGGATGATGTGGTGTGGACTGAGCATCTTGATATAATTGGTGGCATCAACTGGTGCAAAGCAGTTGTTGACAACCTCAGGGTTGCTGGATGGCTGTAAAGGGTTGAAAAGCAGACAAAGGGCTCCAGCGCACCCATCACCAGGTGCGGAATCTTTCTCATTGTTAGTTATCTAACCCCTCTCTCTTTTCTATCTTCATACATGCAATTGGGTTAGCTTCATAGGTGCAATAAGTTAGTTTGTGCTTAGCTTTTCCACACATGCAACTATCTTGCACCAATCATAGCAACTGTTGCAGCATTACAGTTGCAATCGGCCATGTTTTACAGCGCAATTGGTTTTTTAGTAGTCTCATATTTGCAATCTGCTAGTTTTTTTAGCTTTGCAACTATCCCCACACCAATCATAGCGTTTTGGGGCAACATCCACAATTGCAACTGGGTTATGTTTATACGGTGCAATTTGTTTTTTAGTTTCCATAGATGCAATCTGTTAAGTTTATTCCCCTATTTTCCCATAATTGCAACCAATCAAAGCAATTATAGCAACAGATGCATTATTTTACAGTTGCAACTGGAGTTTCTTACCTTTTTTATTTCTTTAAATATAAATGCAGATGCTATATGTTGACCGCCTCCAGCATAGGCTAGACATTGATCTGGCCAGATTAGCTCGATGTTCTGTGCTGGACAACAGGATCATTGACAAAATATTAGCAATGGATCGCAGGGGAGATGTCCCTTCTAGAGTGATCAAGTACGGCAATCTCAATGTGGTTCTATTTTTCTCATGTACATGTTTTTTTTTTGCAACTGGTTGGCATTGTATATTGTAACTTACTTGTCATATCAGTTGCAATCTATTTTTTTTTCACCGCGCTCACTATATCTCTGTGTTTTTTGTCTCAAGTTGAGGAGTCTCTCAAGCACCTGCTACACCCCCAACCCGCTGCTGCCCCCGTACCTGCCCCTACACCGGCAACTGCCGATGCCCCTTCTGTTGCTGCTGGACCTTCTGATGCTGGCACATCCGGGGATGCTTGTGCCCCTGCTAGCAGCACCATGGGCACACCAGCTCTGTTCAACTATCCGAGTTTCTTTTCTAGTTTTGGCCAGAGCCTATGTGATTTAGTTGGAAGAAGCAAGAACATTGAGGCTGAGAAGATTTTGAGGAGTTACGATGCCAACACTATGCGGGCTCAGTCGATGATTAGGAAGGCTCATGATCTCACAAGGACGGCTGACGAGCTAATGGGGAAAGACCACCATGAGTGCTATATTGGCATCAAGAAACTCTTGGATGACGCTCGGCTGCGAAGTTGGCAGCCAATATCATTAGGAGGAAGAAGGTGAAGAAGCAACGTGTTTCAGGAGCGCAGACTCGTCGAGCGCAGCATGGTGAAGCATCTAGTTTAGCACAAGGGGAACAGTCCCCCTCCAGCCCACACACTAAAGCAGGGTTTGTTCTAGGAGAAGAGAAACCTGCCAACCAGAGAGAGCATTCTGAAGAAATACCATATCCAGTAGAAGAAGATATGCCGCGTCATTTAGAGGAAAGAGGCACGCCACCCCTTAATGATGTTTCAATGGAAGACCAGCCAAACTAGGAAGGAGAGGAATCCTTCGATCGACTGATCAGGACACCCAGCTCAGATTCCCATCATGATATCCCTAAGACCCCAGTGCATGATGACAACATTGAAAAGCAAGCAGAACAGCAAAGGAAGGGCTGATTTGTCATGCACCATTTTTTAATAAATTTGCATGTTAGTTTCTGTATCACAAATCCTTTTCTTACTCATTTTTTTCATTCCTTTATTTTTATTTTTTTCTCGCAGCACCTCCTGCATTACACGGGAAATCCCACCCTGTGGATGATATAGTGGAAATGTTACAATCTCCATCACCCCGTGATAGCGATGATGACCAGGTTTTTCTTTCTTTTTTGGTGTTGTATTTTTTTGCATTTTCCCCATTCTTTTCTCCAAATGGCTTTTAATACAAGCGCACAGGATGTGGATGCTGAGAACCAAAATACTGGTATTGATGGCACCGCATCTGGTGCAAAGCGTTTGCATTTATAGGATGCACATGACATTGATGACACTGTAACAGTCCTGTTAATTTTTTTGAAAAGCATTCAATTTTCCTTTTTTTTGTGTTTTTACTACAGCACGCATGGTATTTTTCTTTTTTTCCATGCCACTCAGGACCCTCCGATGGGAGAGGAGGCACTTGCACCACAACGTGTAGCTGCCAAGAGGAGGGCCCCCGCAACCCCTGGTAATGAGCAATAGAGCGAAGCCGAGGTAAGCCCCTGCTGCCAAAAACCTACGTATATTCTGAGCTGAAACTGACCTTATCTATCATTGTGCAATCACACACTCATTTATGTTGCAACTCATTTTTTCAACTGGCTTCCATCCAGATTAGCAACTAATCCTTCTATTATTGTGCAACTATACATGTTTTCATGAAATATTTTTTCCACACACCCCTTTTCAAATGCATACTGAGATGCAACTGTCTCCCCCCAGAAGCATCCCCAGTGTTGCAACTATCCTCATCCATTACTTATCACAACTTTCTTTTCCTACACTTTTTAGGGAGACACAGACCAGGAGACACGGGAGCATGATGCGTCGTGCGAAAACTAGATGGAGCAAGAAGATAGAACCTCAGAGTGCGACACCGGTGGGAACAGTGAGCAGATGGTTTCCGACACATGGGCACATGAGCAAGACACATTAGGCACTATCAATGCAAATGATGTAGGTCTAAAAAAATCATTTACTTTTTTTGACCCCCTTTTTTATTTTTGCCATTGCCACTTCTCTAATTACGCCTGTTTTTTTGTTAACAAGGAAACTGACAACCAGGGACATGGCACCCCCAATGAGAAGGATGCTATCCCTACTGATGAGAATGACTCCAGGCCCACTGAGAGGTCTGTGGCTTCTCCTTTACATGCGGAGGTACATGGAAACGACTCGAGCATACCTGCAGCAAACATCGAACATCATGTAAGCATGCAGATACAACCAAGCATTTTTCACTTTTTTCTAAAGTTGCAATCCATATGAGACTTGAGTCGCAATCCAGATGACACTTGTGTTGCAATTAAGTTTTCATACATGTTTTTTTTTACACGGAAACACCTCTAGTGACATCTCTTTTTTTCCCAATATGTATTGAGGAAACTCACACAGAAAAGGTTGTTTGTTTCCCAGCCCGCAGTGAACCTCATGTAAGCATGCATACACTCCCTATGCAACTCAGTTGATATTTGGGTTGCAATCCATATTCTTACAGACTTCTTTGCATTTTTTGTTTGAGAAAAAAATAGGAACTCAAAGTCCCACACTTCTCACCTGAGAAGCACCCAAACGCACCTGACAAGGACATATGTGGACAAGGAGCCCATACAGATGATGTAGATGCCCACACAGAGAAGGCTTCCACCCATGTCGATCCCTAGCAGGGTGATGAACAAGTCATTGGCACATCTTCAGGCATCAATACAGAAAATGTAAGCATGGCCAGATACAGCAAGCAATCTAGTATATTAGTGAGTAGCAACCATGGTTCATATATCTTTGCAATTTGTGTCTAAACAGGTAATTCTATGTCTGCCCACGATGTTCGAGGATCGATCCAACCAACCTGTCCAGGCTGCAGTTACGTACAGAAGAAGAATCGCACGAAGCACAAGGTCTACCGACACTGGAAACACAAAAATGGCTGAATCTGACAAGAAGGCGCAAGCTTCACTGGGGATGGATGAGAAGAAGCAGGCAGCTGAGAGGAAGAAGGCCGAGATGAATGAGGAGAAGAAGCAGGTAGCTGAGAGGAAGAAGGCAGAAAGAGAGAGAGAGAGGGTGGGGGGAGGAGCAGAAGCTACAAGTTGAAATGGATAAAGAGTTAAAGAAGAATGCAGCGGATATGAAGAAAGCAGAGGCCAAGGGCAAGGCAATTGCAAAAAAGAGGCTGCACATTGAAACTGGAAAAGAATATGCTCTGAAGCGCGAAGAGTATGAGAAATGTACGGAGATGCTCTGCAACAAAGCGGATGCAGACTTTGCTATGTTGAGCAAGCATGTTGATGACCGAGCAGGTCCTAGCTCGTCTCAAGAAAAGATCTAGTTCCCAGCAGAGTCCGATGACGACATCAACAATTTGACCCCATAGTTCGAATCTCCCAGGAGGAAATGTTACAAGGTTTGGAAGACTTTAGTGAGTTTCAAAGGATAATTTTCAAGCAGCTTGGTGATAGACTACTGAGGAGGCCAAGGAAGTACATATCTCCTTTCAAGATCCCATGCAGCTGCCCCGACATACCACTGGAAAAGACCATTGCACTGAGGAGGAAGATTGACGAAGATCCTGAATTGCAACGGTACGCTCACGCACATGTATCTCTTAGTTATTTATCTTTGCAATTAACACTTACATATCTACTTCTATCTTGTTTTACAGTAAGACTTTGATAGAGTTCGACCTCCTTTGCGACTTTAGTGGTGAGGACCTTCTAACTACCTTCGCTGATGATGCACAAGGCGAGTCGGGCATCATAGATTTCCTTGTCCACTGCCTATGACACGATGACATTGTCCACAAGGTGGATTCTATCGGCTACATGGTGTTCATCACCACTGCCTTTTGTGGGAGTTATTTTCTACGCTTCGCTTCATTTTTTCATTCTTTTCGTGTGTTTTTATCCATCTGCATAATAATTATATTTTGCGTGCGCTTTATTTTTTTTGTACAACCAGCCCCCTGATTCGCTTTTGGATGATGTTCCTTTTTTTCCTCCAAAACACAGTACAATGTTTCATGAACTGAAAGAATTTTGAATGAGGATAAAACTGAGATGAACGAGTTCATTCTCATATGGAAAACTCTGCAGACTGAGTTGGAGAATTATGACTTACTCAAGGCAAAACTAGTTAGCAGTCTTACACACTCTGCTTTTTGTTCAATACAGTAACAACCTAGCATCACTACCATTAGCAATCATTATACGCACAAATATGCAACTGTCATTTTTTTTCACTTTTTGTTCTTGTGTGTGTTTTCATGGGATAATCACTCTGGTTTGTTTTCCAGATATTCATTCCAATCAAAAGCGGAGATCACTTTTTTGTCTACTACTTCAACATGGTCCACCAGCGCATGGACTTCCTGCATTCCAACGACTACTTCTTGAAGTGCACTGACCAACAAGAGCTCCACGAGTCTATTTTTGCCAGGATCCACATTATCGATGCTGCGTTCTAGAAAGTTTCTAACTTGAAACTATCTCGAGTTCACAAATGGAAGAGGCCTTTTGTTGATGTACCAAAGTAGGGGGATCCGAATGATTGCTTGTTCTTTCTCTGGAAATAGAAGGAGTATTATGACGGGGAGTCCCTAAATAAGGAAATCAACCTGGTGAGCTACATTACTGCCACTTTTTTCTTTATTTGTACTTAACGGTCTGCTATGTGTTCTGCACATCATAAAATATGCAGATTAACTTTCAAATTCCTTTGTTCATTTTTCCTCATGTAGTTGAAGGGGACGATATATAGATGTGAGCTGATGCACTACCAGGTGTTCCATTCCCTCAAGCAAGTAGAGATACCTGAATCACTGGACAAGTTTAGAGTTGGGGGACGCCGGGTTGATTGGGACAGTGGTGGTCGTCAATAGAACTCTTTTTCTTCCCTTTTTAACATGGTGCATAGGTGGCTGGGGGAACTAATATATGTGTCTGTAGAAGTTGTCAGAATGACAGTGTTGCTACAAAACTATCAGTTGTGCATATAAGCGCGCACGTCACTTTTGAATTCCAAGAGCTCTAATGTATGTTACCGTGTATATAAACTTGGGTTCGCTACACTGTTTTTTTGCATGATAATGTGGGGGCACTGAACTATGTAATCACATTGAACTATGTGGTATCTACCTATTTTTTTTATGTTATCCAGGCAGTTTTTTTGTTGTTTTTGCAACCCACCCGCCGACCATTGTGCAACAAGTTTTCACAACGAGTTGCAACTGGTTTGTTTTTAGAACTAGCAAATAGGAGTTGCAACTGGTGTATAAACAAAGCGGCAACCAACCTGTCAGAGGAGTTGCAACTATGCCCACCAACTGGTATATGACTAAAAAAGTAGCAACTGGTCCACCAACCGAGTTGCAACGCCGTGTTCACCAACACTCCGTCTCTTTTTTGCCCAACAATATTTTTCACCAGCACTCCATCTAGCATAACCACCTATGTTGCAACCAGTTTACAATGAGTCGCAACTGGTCTAACATCAGAGTGACAACCAGCGCAGTCATCAGTGTTGCAATTTGACTACGACCGAAGTTGCAATCAGCCAATCCACCAGGACAATACACCATACAATGTGTGATCTCAACCGAGTTGCAATGGGTCTTTTTTCTCTAAAAAAGCAAAACACATGAGTTGCAACTAGCATAAACCTCGATATATGCAACCAGTCTACCATCTGGGTCGCAACTGGTCCACGAATAGAGTTGCAACAGTCGCAACTGAACATACCCTTTCCACACATAATAATAGCTTGTATTTGCATCAGCCGGCTCCCGATGAAGTGGATGGATGCATAGAAGAACCAACTTCGGTGGCTTGGAGAATCTCAATCCTAGGAGTAATCCTATCTTTCTGCCTCACCGTTTCAGCGTATGCGCGATCTGTTTTGCTACCTGCTCTGCCCAGCCTCATTAACTTAGGTAGCAGTTTTGACATTCGTGACTGCTCCATGTCGCCTCGCAGCCCAACCTGCACAACATCATGCCTGTCCCATGGAACCACAGATCTTGCATCACAAGTGTATCATTTGAGAATGTACTTTTCTAGTATGTGTTGCACCTTGAGGTGCGTGAACGCCTTTATAATGTGCATGCAGAACGGCCCTGCAGTTTTGCAATATATTTTTTTAATATATAGAAACACCCAAGGACATTGATGTGCAACTGGAGAGGTAACAAGGTTGCAACCAGCGTACTTGTGTGCTCCCACTGCTTGCATTCGCATTCATACACGCCTACTTCCTTGTCCGCCACCTGAAGAGTATCTTGACCCCCTAAGTGGGTTTTGGTGAATTAATGACACAAGCTTAAGTGTCTAATAAACTTTCAAGTGCATGAGAAGGTTTAAAATGATTAGTGGACATATAGCACTTATGGATGACCCTTAAAAAGGAAATGAATGAATGTGAGGCATACCTTGAAGGCTAAATTTATTTTCTGTTTGAATTTTAGTGTAGGAATGACGCACTATCAAGAGGGATGCGTAATCTTTGGTTTTTATATTGAAAAAGGTGCTCAAGATGACCTGACCAATCCATGAGAGACACCTTTGCACCTGCACCTCACATGGGTATACTTAGAAGGGTGCTAATCTAAGACCTTCGGAGTATTCTAGAACTGAAGATTCCGGAGAAAGCTCTGGAAATCTCTGGAACTTGCCATCCCAATGGCTAGTTTTTGGCGAAGGGGTATAAATACCCCCTCACCCCCTCCTATAGTGATCCTCTTGACCTAACTTTGTGCTGAGCTTTAGAAACACATTGAAGGCCCCTTTTTACTCCCCCCTTTGCATTCTTTGAGAGATTTGGTGGGGATTTAAGAAGGGATTCAAGGGAGAGCAAGGGAGAGTGCTAGTGAGCTGATTTCCCATCTCTTGAGCACCTTGTTCTTCATCAAGCTGGTGATTGCGTGTTTGTTACTCTTGGAGCTTCAAGCTCCTAGCCGGCTAGGTGTTGCCCGTGGAGCATCCAAGCTTGTGGGTGCCTACGGAAAGTTTGTATTACCTCGACAATTGAGCAAGTGACTCTAGCTCGATCTTTGTGGTCGCTAGAGTGAGGAAAGTGGCTTATGTGTGAAAAGCCCACCCTTTGTGGGTTCCTCAACGGAGACGTAGGCTTCTAGTGTGGAGCTGAACTCCGGTAAACAAATCCTTGTGTCTCTTGTGCTTGTTGTTCTTCATCTCGTTCATATTCAAGCATAGAGCATATTTCTAGGGTTTGTGCTCGATCTACTTTTTTAGAAGGTTACTTGCTGTTCTATCTTGTTCCTAAGGCTTAGAATACCCTATTGCTTTACCTATATTTGGCGATTTACTTTTGGTCAAGCATTTCATAGGGCTGATCGTCGAGATCATCGAGTGAGCTTGAAGGACCTCATCATCAAGACCAATCTACTCAACAAGAAGCAAGTCATCGAGTCGGAGTTATGAGTAAACAAATCTACGTTGAGACAGAATTGATGCTCTTTGTGTTCCAATCGAAGACCAAATTGGTTTTCGCCGCAGGCTATTGCATACGGCTCGTCGATCAAGTCACGCGCAGATTGAGGCAAATAATAAAGTCGCCGATGACTACTTCGACTACCCATCTCGACTAGAAAACTAGTCGAGGACGGTCTACTTCGACTACTCATCTCGACTAGAAAACTAGTCGAGGATGGACTACTTCAACTACTCGTCTCGACTAGAAAACTAGTCGAGGACAGTCTACTTTGACTACTCATCTCAACTAGAAAACTAGTTGAGGACGGACTACTTCGACTACTTGTCTCGACTAGAAAACTAGTCGAGGATGGTCTACTTCGACTACTCGTCTAGTCGAGGGCGGGTTCCACGTGATCAACAACTAGTCGGAATCGACTCCGACTAGTTGGCTTCATCAACAATCAACACGCCTTCGTCGACAATTGTCCATGAATCAAGCTAAGTCACTTTTTTAATTATTTTATACAAATTTTCAGCTTATTTTCCGCATGCAGGATAACACACTGACTACTTATTTGTGTACGTCTCTCAATGCTCCAGAGCTACACTTTGCCAATTATTCCTGGGGCATGTTGACCGACAGCCATGGGCTTGGTACACCGAATTACGGAGGCTATCGCCACGGGTGTGGTGCACCGAGTTCCGTAAGCTCCATCACAAGCTTGGTACACTAAATTAGGAGGTTCTGCCATGAAGTTTGGTGCACTGAGTGTTGGAGGCTCGCAGCGGCTACACCCTAAGGAGGTACAAATCCTATGCGCGGCAACATGCGCTATTCTTGCCAAAAGGCAGAAAAGTCTCAACGACTACTTTAAGCGCAATCGCGCTCTCTTTTGTCGCAATGCCGACTACTTATTTTAGATGTCTTCTTTTAGTGGTCGCCAATATCCTTCAGCAAAACACGCCTTAATTCGTGATAGCCTCGGATCTTCTGTCATGCCTAAATGGTAGGATGTGAGATAAAGATCTCCGTAGCAGCAGTGCCAGTACGCATACACGAGACAAAGATCTCACACACAGTGACAATGGCTAAACAGGGACTGAGAGCCTAAACATAATAGGCTATCTACTCGGGAAAAATATGGTCGAAACAAGAGCATGACACACAACATTTACATTATATTCATCACTGAATAAGTTCCAGTAGTTCCAAATTCTACAAATATGATACATAATGTATGCATATCTTTTTGTAGGTCAAACTTCGATGACGACTCTCTAGGACACTCAGCGTACCTCCAATGGCTCCGCGAGCTCCAAACAGGACGTAAAGTATTATGCTACTTTGGGGGGGTCCGAACCTGTATAAATCCGTATCTTGTGTCCCCGCTTTTACGTTTGAGTTCCAGGTCCGGTGATCCCCACCAACCAATCTACTACCTTGGGATACCCCTCGGTAGATTGCCAGGTATAAAACACCGACACCAAGTAACCATTCTTCACTTCTGGATCAGGATTAGGATCTATGATAAACGTTGTGCTATTACCATACTACTTCTTGTATTCTTGGTACACAGCTCTCATGTACACCCTACCGAGCTGCTCATCGAACCTTGATTTGCACGCTCGGATGACCTCAGCCTGCACAATTTTTTTTTGTGATTTAAGATGCAGCCAATAGCATGAATGATTTGTTATTTGTGAGAGTAAAATACAAACTGTTTTTTGACACACACACACACTTGCGAGTAGTGCGTCTCACCAGCATCCATGTGGTCTGTGTGCTGAAGCGAGTCAAGCACTCTCTTTACAAACATGTGCAGGGTTGTACTATTGGTAACATAACCATCCTTCGGCACTTTATTCTGGCTTTGTGTGGATGTCATTCTCTCATAGTACATCCCTTTGAAGTAAGTCACAATCCAGCTCTTCCTCTTGTCCCACAGGGCAATTATTGCGGGGTTATCAGCAATTCCACACTCATCCACCATCTTCTTTAACTCCACCTCAAACTGCATAGGCCCCGACGGATAATTTATGAGAGATTCCAACCTCTCCTTCATGTTTTTATTTTTGTGTTGTGCGTACAGTTGGTCGAGCTCGTACTCCTAGACCCTTGTTATATGCCATCTGCAGTTCCTATGTTGCAATTTGTCAAACACAATCTTTATCGCTTCTCTCATTGCTGAATTCTCATTTGCGGCAGCCACAAAAAAACAAATCAGCAGTTTCCAAAGGAATCATCAATACAATTAGGTTGCAACCCATGCAACACCTAGTTTGCAACAAGCATACTCCATTTTTGCATTTTGTTCAACTACCAAGTTTGCCACCAGGAATACATTATATGTGCAATTGGAGTAAAAGGCATACCTGTCAGGATTACATAGGGCTGGTGTCCCCATGCAATTCTTGAAAGTTTCAAATAGCCATTTGAGTGATTCAATATTCAATTGTTTCGAAGCAACGGTTGCCCAAAAGTGATAATTTTCAGGTTGTTATTGGCCCCCACAAACATGGCTAGCGGGATGTGTTTTATGTTTGTTTTGTGGGTCATGTCAAATGTGATCACATCCTCGAAATCCCTACACTCAGCCCTTTGGCTTGCATGGCTCCAGAATACGCTCCTGAGCACCTTTGTTTTTGGATCAAAATCCACATCCCAGTAAAAGTACTTGTTGCTTGCTTTGTACTCCCTAAAAAATTGAAAAAGCGTCCGGATCACCATCCGTGTCCTCCCTTGCTTGCTCAGCATTCATGGAACATAAAAAGAAACAAGTAAATTTATTTCTCTGAACAAGCAAAGAGAGGTTTGTTTTCTTTTTTTGGGAATTTTATTTTTCTTGGACTAAGCACAGAGGTCCCACGTGTTTTCACATCTTTCTCTGTGAATGGCTAGTTTTGACGGCCACCAAACAACTCAGACATCATGTTCATCGCAGCCTGGTGCGCCACCCCATTCCGCGACATGATAGCAAAGGGTCATCCATTGCCGCCTTTCTTTGCTTGTGGGCATGTATGTACGTCACCATCCTGGACGAGGGTTGCAGCTTGTGGTTATGTGCTTCCACAACATGGTCAAAGAACCATTGCTTCCCCTTCTTATCTTCCTTGACCTTGTCATATACAGGGCAGCCCACTCTTTTTGATGTCTTTTCAATCTGTGGTAGGTCATTCTCTTTATCTGTTTCCAGAAACCCCTCTCGGTTGCAAACCTAGTGTGTAGTCTCCTTGCTAGTTCTTTCCACCCTCACACTGAACCCGGCCAATCTTGCATAATCGCTGTAAAAGAGGTAGGCATCCTTTTGTTTTGTCTCAAATGTCTGCCTCAACCTAGGGATAAACACATCAAGTATGTTTGGATCCTACGAAAAAAATATGCAGCTATAAATATGAATGAATTCTGGCACATAATAAAAATCAGGCAGAGTTGCAATTGCACTATCACCATTAGTTGTAATCAAACTATAACTAATGTTTGCAATTCTCATATGAAGTTGCAATCACCACATCTGAAGTTGCAACCTACATTAGGCACACCAGTTTTTTTAACTAGGTGCAAAACAACCTATACACCATGATGCAATGCACACCTCAAGTTGCAAACACGCCAAAACACAAATTCATTGTCGTAACTGTTTTTTTGGTACCAGGTGCAATCAGACAGCTTCCCCAATCTACATCTAAAATCAATTTCGACTACAAACATCACAGTTTAGTTTCCCATTTTGGGGGTTGAGGTTGCAATCACACTACGTACGCTGTTGTAATTAGATCAATCAAAAATGGTGCAACACACATACAGGAATAAAAAAAAATAGAAAACCAGACCTCCCCACACACCCAAAATTAAGCATGCCCTCCACGAAAATCGTAGTTGCAATCAAAGGAGTGAGTTTTTGCAGAGTAATGCGTGCTCACTTGGTGGAATCTCTGACTAGGGTCAGGCGTGATTACTGCTGCAGGAGGAACCGAACCGGGGGGCATCAGCATTGTCGTGGTGATGCAAGAGATCACCGGATCTGTCGGGGACGACCGCTTCCGCGACAGGCGTGATCGGCAGCGGCGGCGGAGGAGCTGCGGCCGCAGATGTAGCCTCCGTCGGAGATGATGTGATCGGATCTCCTTCTCCCGTGACAACCATCGCCATCTGCTACTGCAGGACGGGCTGCCCAGCTGGAAGTGGCAATCCAAGCTGGGGTAGCGACGACAGGGCCATGGGCGCAACTGTAGATAAACTGAATTCCGGGCTAGATTTTGTGGCGGCGTGATCTGGGGGAGGAGGGATGCGTTGGTTTGGCAGCGCGGTGAACCGGGGCGAGGGGGAGGAAGGGGGGTGCAACTAATTTTTTATTTGGGATCTTTGATTTTGATTTTTCAAAGACGCGCCCCACCTGGATGCTTTTTGTCCGGAGTCCGGACACACCACGTACGGGCTTCTTCTCCTGTTTTGCGGGAGGGGTTGGTGGCCCTTTTTTCCGCATTTTCCCCCGTGAGTAAAAAGCTACACATTATTTTTTTAGATTTGTTAATTTTTTAAGGTTGCAATCGGTTCAGAATTTAATGAATTTACTCTTAAAAATTCGTATTACTCTCCCTTTTATTTCTGTTTGCAATCAGGTTATTTCTCGGGTGCAATCAACTGACACCATGACTTGCAACCACCGCTTCATTTCTATAGTTGCAATCCGTTAGTACACAGAGTTGCAATTTGCTTTTTTCAGTTTTTTGAATGAGATTGCAATCCGTTAATGACAAGGGGGGTAGCAATCGACAAGCACGGAAGGTTGCAATTTATTTAGCTGGCGCATAGGCCAGGTTGTCGCGTAGGGGACCAGGTTGGTTGACATATAAGAGCATGTAATAACTTCTAACGACATATTAGGATTTTTAGAATTTTATTAATATACAATTTCTCCTCTACATCATAGTAGGATTCAAATGGGTTGAATGTTATTCGACCAATTTACATAAGAATGGGTTTGCTAGATAGATAGATATTGCTTTTGAATCAGTAATGGCTATTATCTCTTTGATATCGGAGTCAGATAGTTGTATCGGATAATCAATCAGCTTGGCCAGCCCAATGTGAGTCTCAGCCTGAAAGGATAAATGAAGAAGGGTGCCTTATTTTTATAGAAGTATTTTTAAGTAGGAAAATTATATATCTGAGTATTTTAGTGAACATAAGAACAAACTCAATTCCTCCCTCGATTCCAATTTGAATGCCCCACGTACGAGGTGAGAATGACCCTATCCCCTTGTCTACCTTTTAATTGGACCAAATCTAATTCTTATTACGAGAAGAATGGATTATGTACTAAGTTTAAATCCTACCTTCACTAAAATATGATCATACATCCAATTATTAACAAATGATCGACCTTTTCTTTTTATAAAGATTCAAATTTGTGAGGATTTGACTAACGTATACACTAAGCATGTGTTTGGTTTTGGAACGATGTGGGTTGGGTTGGAGCCGACCCACTTTTGTCGGTTGGAGCCAACCCATCTCGTGTTTGGATGAGTGGGTTGGAGCCGACCCAATCTTTTGTTTGGTTGAAAAGGTTGAGAGGATTGGGATGGATGTCCTTTTAACACCGTCAGCTGTGGGCCCCACCTGTCAGCTGCGGGGCCCACCTGTCAGCCTCTCTCTCTCTTCCCTCCCTTCCTCCTCCTCCTTCTTCCTGCGGCCGCTCGGCCTCCTCTCATCCCCGACGCCCCCGGCTCCTCCGGCTCCTCCGGTTCCTCCCGGCGCCCGCGCGCCGCCGGCCACCTCCTCCTCCCCGCGCGCCGCCGACCTCCTCCTCCTGCTCCGCGCCACCGGCTTCCTCCACCACGGCCGGCCTCCCGCTCCGCCTGTGCCGCGCCCTGCCTGCTCCGCCCCGCCGCCGGCTTCCTCCACCGCGGCCGGCCTCCCGCTCCGCCCCGCCGCGCCTCCCGCTTCGTCCCGCTGCCGCGCCTCCCGCTCCATCCCGTCGCGCCTCCTGCTCCGCCCTCTCGCCGCGCCTCCTGCTCCGCCCCGCCGCCGGCCTGCGCCGCGCCCCGCCTGCGCCCCCAACGCCCCCCACCCCCTACCCTCCCGGCGCCGGGCTGCGCCCCGCCAGCCTGCGCCCCCCACCGCGCCCCTCACGGCGTCACACGCTCGCTCACTGGGTTGGAATGGTCCGCTCATTTTGAGGGGATCGTTCTAACCCGCATCTATACGGTATATTTCCTAGGGGGTCGAACCTAACCCACTTTATTCCTAACCAAACATGGGATGATGAGGGTCCGACCCATTCCAACCCACCTCGACCCAGTAACCAAACACACGGTAAGTAAAGGTTCCAAATTTGAGAGGATTTATAAAATTTTAAAATCTAGTGATTTTTTGTTGCAAGTCCAACTTAATTAATAACACAAACTGTCATGATACTAATTGGTCGTCTGTTTTTGTACAACTATTAATTTTTCTATTTATTGTGTAGTGTATTTGAGTGTCCACAAGATACGAGGCATATTGCTGAATTTTTTGTTCGAGGAGCACAACGTAGTTGTAATTTGGACCAGTGAAATGGCGCAATGATCACAATGAATGTGGCAAATAGATTGTCCCTTTTACTCAATCTAAAAAAATAGTTCAAAATCTAAAAAAAATATTCATGATCGACATTGTCCGTGTTCAACTCATCACTTATATTCGATGACGATCCAATCGTATTAGTTACTTACGACTGCCTATTCATATATGCAACTGTCTTCGACACTATTCGTTCTGACTCGGAAAAAATATGGAGTAGGATATGGAAAAAGGTACTTTTCCATTACAGGAAATATGTGTTACATGTTGACCACTGACAACACGCAGGCAAACAAACTATCACTACCGGAAACAACAAGGTTGCCGAGTGGGCACTCGGTAAAGGCCGAAAAACTCTCGGCAAAGAGTTCGCCGAGTGTAACACTCGGCGAACGGCACTCGGCGAACTTTCCTACAGCAAACGAGGAGTTGCCGAGTGTCGAACATCGAGCACTCGGCAAATGATCGCCGAG
>NC_028450.1:25298298-25299814 GCF_000263155.2 Setaria italica | reverse complement strand
TGCCTAGCGCAGCCCATGTGCGGTTCATATTCTAATAGTTTTAAAAAATTGTCAAAAATTTACATGAAATAATATATATTCTCTATTGACTATACAAAAAGTTTGTAGTCAAATCAAAACTCGACCGTCATTTTGACTTCAAATCTTATGCAATCCTTCTCAACGTTACTATTCTTCTTCTGAAATGCTTCGGTTTGTAAACATCGTACGTGACGAAATGTGCAAAACATTCTCAATTTTTTTCCACAGCCTCCACCTATGATATCATCATATCATGACAAATCTCATGATTTTCAGACTTTGCTTGTTTTTTTTATAATTTAAAAATACCACTGCCACACGTTCATGGTCGTGTTTCCTGAACAAGATGTTCAAAATTTCTTGTCATTTCATGGGTCAGGTCTCAAATTGGGCCGAATAACATGAACATCATTTTTCTACTCATTTTGTTCCATAATTTGAATCACTTGCAGTTCAAATTTGACTTATACCAAAAATTTCCTTGAAATGCAATTAATTAAATAAATATAGCAATAAATCCAAAAATATACCAAATTTTAACATGGAGTACCACATGTTGTATGTGGGGAGTAGAAAAAATTTCATGGTGAAAGGAGAAAAAAAATTATTTTTTTTGCCGAGTGTCAAAAAAAACACTTGGCAAACCCCCGTCTTTGCCGAGTGTTTTTTTTGACACTCGGCAAAGAGGGGGCTTTGCCGAGTGTTTTTTATTTGACACTCGGCAAAGCCTAGATTTGCCGAGTGTATTTTTTTTGCCGAGTGCTTTTGGCTTGGCACTCGGCAAAGAGCTTGTTTGCCGAGTGCTCGCAAAAAAACACTCAGCAAAAAAAATACACTTGGCAATTTTTAGCTTTCCCGTAGTGTATGAAACTTGACTTTGTGGGTCAAAGCATGCATCTAGCTAAACCGCCACATATAAGCAGAAACTAGACGAAATTACGAGGAAGACCTGACACTCCATGTCTCCATCATACGTACCAAAAAGGAAATACGACATAAGAAATACTGAAACAGTATTTTGTTAAAAAAAAGAAACATTGAAATATAGTAGGTATAGGCTGGTTACATCACTGGAACAGAGGGCCCCAGGTGAAGCTGAGCCCTTGTCTAGTAGTGCTCCACCTGGAGCTCATCAACCCTCTGCATCCTCAGCTGCTCATGGAACCTCCTGATGAACTCCTCGGCCAGATCATCGATCTCATTCCCCGCTCCGGCTCCTGGAGAGCGCTCGGGCGACCATCCTTTTCCTGGCGCAATGCACTCCAGCATCTCCTGCGCTTGCTTGTCGCCGACGCAGGGTGGCAGACGACGCCGCCGCCGCCGCCGTGCAGGGCCATCCCTAGTCTTAGCAAGAAAATTTATCGGCGTGGTCGTGCACGAGAACTCGTAGCTCCCCTTGAAGTAGTCATCGGCGTGTCGACGCGCACGGCGAAGCCACCACCGTGAGCATTCCCAGAACTCCCTGCACTTGCCACGACAGCTGAACTGACGCTGA
>NC_028450.1:25296908-25298198 GCF_000263155.2 Setaria italica | reverse complement strand
GCTGCAGCTTCATTGTGCTCTAGGACTAAGACCGATCTAGAACGAATGGAATGCTAATGATGAATTGAATTTAATGGTATTTGTAATTCTGCACAGGCGATGGTTGGTACTATATAGGTAGTGAGAGAGGTACTAGTATTTGTAGGGTTTTAGGAGTAGTAAAGCTTCCCGTGGAAGGATGGAGGATGGAAAAGTGTTAGAACATTTACGTGACAGCAGCGTTATTGCTTATAACTTAAGATTGCCGTACCATTCCATACTTAATTTCCTGGAAGCAGGGGGAAGTTCCTTGTGCAAGCATTAGCGTGATACACAGTTTCTTCAAATTAGTATTTCATGTTGTGATCATTTAGATGTTTATTAAGAGATCTTGTACGTGCTAACCCCCTGAATGAATTCAATTTCATGTTTCTAAAATTCAAATATATGGAAACACATTTCCATGTTCACAACAGAAACAAATTTGAGGGGACTATGGGAAAGGTCAAATTATGGCCCACTTGGTAGAGCTTGAGCTCCTAGCCTCATGCTAGATCCTCAGTTAATTTGTAGGCTAAAATAAAGTGGTTTAAGCAGTTATATTTAGTCTAAAATAGAAATAAAATAATTCATGCAAATACTTTTGGTTTTTTGCGCTTCTAGCTACGCCGTGCGGACGTGATTAAGATCAATATATCTTGATAAAAATCAAAATATCTTGAAGCAAATACGATACATGCATATCTTGATCACTAGTGGTGTGCAAGAAAAGAGCAACTGTCCAAGAGATAAATAGAAAATCCATTATTTATATATCAGAGTTCAGAAGTACTAAATGTGGTTCAAGGAAATTATTGATGAAGACCTGTATATCTGTTTCTTATAATAAATCAAGTCTAGGCATAATTCAATGTTTAATTCACCTTATAACATTTCTTTTTGCAAATCCATCTTTTGTTTCTATTTGGTAATTATTAGCTCTTCTTTGCACACCACATCAACTCCTGGTGAAGGCAGGAGACTGGTATGCACACCTTATCAACGATGTCAGATGACACACGAAGATGCAATCGATTTTCTACCAGTACAAGTCCCCTTCGCCACGTATAGAGATCGTTTTCTTTTCCTTCCAAACAAAGGAGTCTTTCAGTCTATCACCATCGAGCTGAACAATGTCGGACTAAATTTTCCGCAGTAGCACACAAAAGCTTGATTGCGTTCACAGTCAAGTGTCTGACTAAATTGTTATACTGCGCGTAGAAATTTGCCGGGCACTTTCTTCGCTAATCACTAGCGTGTTGGTGTGTAGGT
>NC_028450.1:25295930-25296713 GCF_000263155.2 Setaria italica | reverse complement strand
TACGGGAAACATGAAAATTGCTGAGTGTATTTTTTTTGCGAGTGTTTTTTTCGAGCACTCGGAAAACAAGCTCTTCGCCGAGTGCCAAGCCAAAAACACTCGGCAATTTTTTTTGCCTAGTGTTTTTTTTGACACTCGGCAAAAAAATAATTTTTTTTCCTCTTTTCACCATGAAATTTTTTCTACTCCCCACATACAACATGTGGTACTCCATGTTAAAATTTGGTATATTTTTGGATTTATTTGCTATATTTATTTAATTAATTGCATTTCAAGGAAATTTTTGGTATAAGTCAAATTTGAACTGCGAGTGATTCAAATTATGGAACAAAATGAGTAGAAAAATGATATTCATGTTTTTTGGCCCAATTTGAGACCTGACCCATGAAATGACAAGAAATTTCGAACATCTTGTTCAGGAAACACGACCACGAACGTGTGACAGTGATATTTTTAAATTATAAAAAAAAAGCAAAGTCTGAAAATCATGAGATTTGTCATGATGTGATGATATCATAGGTGGAGGCTGTGGAAAAAAATTGAGAATGTTTTGCACATTTCATCACGTACGATGTTTACAAACCGAAGTATTTTCGAAGAAAAATAGTAACGTTGAGAAGGATTGCATAAGATTTGGAGTCAAAATGACGGTTGAGTTTTGATTGGACTACAAAACCTTTTGTACAGTGAATAGAGAATATATATTATTTCATGCAAATTTTTGACAATTTTTTAAAATTGTAAGATATTTTTTAATTTTTTTTTAAAATAACTTTGCCGAGT
>NC_028450.1:25285920-25295830 GCF_000263155.2 Setaria italica | reverse complement strand
CCGGATCTTCTTCCCCGCCCCTCCCCTCTGTCACCGGAGGCGCCGCCCCCAAGATGTGCTTCCCCGCGGCACCCCCCCTAGATCTGCTTCCCCACCCCTCCCCTCCGTCACCGGGGGCGCTGCTGGGGAGGCTGCGTGGCTGCGGCCTCGGCGGTTCTTGGATGCTCGGTGCGCGCGCCGTGCCGGCGCCGGGGCCTGAAAAGAAGAGGAGAGGATGGTGGCGGCGGCAGCGGCGGAACAGGTGGCGGAGCATGACTTTTTTATATATATTTTTCAATAATTGGTTGCCGAGTGTTTTTTGGGCACTCGGCAAAGTCTTTGCCGAGTGCCCGACACAAAACACTCGGCGAATCAGTGTTTGCCGTCAAGATTTTTGCCGTGTGTCGTTTGCCGAGTGTTACACTTGGCAAACGCTTTGCCGAGTGTTTTTGGGGCTTCGCCAAGTGCCCCTGGCACTCGGCATCTTGCCTGTTTCCCGTAGTGAAAACATGCAATGCATGAAATAATTGAATCTCAATGTGATGTCCTGTGCTTTCAGGAGCCTAAGAGAGAAGTGTTTGATGCACAATTCATTAGAAAGTTCTGGCCACCTAGTTTTGACAAATTTGAATTTCTACCTTGCATTGGTGCATCTGGTGGATTATTAGTGGCTTGTAAAGGCTCCAACTTTCAGGGTCAATTGATCTTTCAGAATAGCTATGCCATCTCCATTGAATTCACATCCTTGTTTGATGGTGTACAATGGGTCTTAACAAATGTTTATGCTCCATGCCCTGATGCTGGGAAAAGGGATTTTCTCCAATGGTTTATGAATATACAGATGCCTGACCATATTGATTGGTTAGTGTTGGAAGATTTTGATCTGATGAGACAGCCAGAGAATAGAAACAAACCTGAGGCAGACTTTAATGAGCTCTTTCTGTTCAATGAAGCTATTAGTGCTTTGGGTCTTGTTGAGCTGCCCTTGTTTGGTAAACAGTTTACCTGGAGTAATAAGCAATTTTTACCCCTTCTTGAGTGTCTGGATTGGTTGTTCATGTCCAACTCTTGGACTCTAAACTATCCTAATACAACAGTCCGTTCTCTGGTGATGGAGACCTCTGATCATTCCCCTTGTATAGTAGACATTCAAACCTCCATCCCGAGGGGTCACATTTTCAGGTTTGAGAATTATTGGATGGAACGTGAGCATGTAGGTTGTACAGCATGGTTGGTCCCTGCCCACTTTTCAGACTAACAAGGCTAGAGTAATAACAGCAAAATCTAAGAACCTGAGAAGAGTTTTGAGGGCTTGGCAAAGACAGTTATCTAATCTTAAGACTAGAATTGCAAATGTGAAATTAATTCTATCCTTCTTGGAACTTCTTGAAGAGTTTAGGGATCTATCTTTGGAAGAGTGGAATTTCAAAATTTTGTTGGATGAGAAGCTCATCTTACTCCTAAAGCAGCAGACTATTTATTGGAAGCAAAGAGGTACCATCAAATGGGTCAAGTTTGGTGATGAGGGATAAAAAAAATTTCATGCCAATGCCACTATAAGATCTAGGAAGAATCTGATAACTTCTTTGACATATGAGAATGATTAGGTGATCTCAGATCATGATGGAAAGGCTAATCTGCTATGGGAAGCCTATAAAGATAGGCTTGCTAAGAGTGAATTTCAAAACATGTCCATTGACTTGCAAGACCTGCTACAAGTTTCTGATTCCTTGCATTGCCTAGAGGAGCCATTCACCAAAGAGGAGATTGATACTGTAGTAAAGAATCTGCCTAATGACAAATCACTATGCTTCCAAAGAAGGATGGGGCTGCTACAGTCTCAGATTTTAGGCCAATTTCTTTGTTCAATATATCTATTAAAATTATCACTAAGCTGCTGGCCAACAAACTTCAGGGAGTAATAAAACAACTGATCCATGAAAATCAGTATGGCTTTATCAAATACAGAACAATTCAAGACTGTCTGGCTTGGTGTTTCAAGTACCTTCATATATGTCATCATTCAAGGAAGGAAATCATTGTTCTAAAATTAGATTTTGAGAAGGCTTTTGACAAAGTGGAACATCCAGCTATGTTACAAATAATGAAGCATAAGGGGTCTGGGGAAAAGTGGCTAGAATGGATGGATGCCGTCTTTAGCTCAAGGACTTCCTCTATCTTGTTAAATGGTATGCCAAGCAAAACTTTTAACTGTAGGAGAGGGGTTAGACAGGGGGATCCATTATCTCTATTACTTTTTATCCTAGCAGCAGACCTCTTACAATCAATGGTCAATAAAGCTAAAATTGATGATCTTTTATCCCTGCCTATACCTCTGAACTCAACTCAAGACTTTCCAATCCTTCAGTATGCAGATGATACTCTAATCATCATGGAAGGATGTAGCCAGCAACTTTTAGTCCTCAAGGATATTCTACAGAGGTTTGCAGACTACTGGGCTTAGGGTGAACTTTTCTAAGTCAATGATGGTCCCTATTAACATCCCTGAGGAAAGATTACATGCTCTTGCTACCTCCTTTGGCTTCTCAGAAGGATCTTTACCTTTCACATATCTTAGCCTGCCTTTGAGATTGACTAAACCAAAAGTGGAGGAGTTTTGGCCCTTGGTTTCTAGGTGTGAAAGAAAAATAGTGCGTACTTCTCAGTTCCTGTCAGAAGCTGAGCGACTGGAACTTACCAATTCAGTATTTATAGCCTTTCCAACCTTTTTCATGGGCACCTTCTCTCTCCATGGTCAGGTTATAAAGCAGGTGGAGAAATTTCGTAAGCATTGTCTTCGGAGAGGTGCTGATTTGAATGCTAAAAAAACCTCCTAAAGCTTCATGGCCACTTGTGACTAAGCCAAAAGAGGAAGGAGGGCTTGGGGTCTTGAATCTTAGAACACAGAATGATGCTTTGCTGTTGATGAATTTGCACAAATTCTTTAACAGAGCAGATATTCCTTGGGTTAAACTGGTTTGGGAAAAGCACTACTCAAATGACAAACTTCTTGGGCTAGTGAGAAAGGCTCCTTTTGGTGGAGAGATATTCTAAAACTGTTGGATTCTTTTAAAGGCTTGGCATCTGTTTCAATACATGATGGGCAATCCTATTTTTTATGGCATGATCTGTGGGAGGGCCATGCTCCTAAACTTGCATATCCAGAGCTATTCTCCTTTACTAAGAGTGAAAATATATCGGTTTCTAAAGTACAGCAAGCCTCTCATTTTCAAGATCTGTTCACTTGCCACTCTCTAAAGAAGCTTTTCAGCAGTACCTGATGTTGCAACAATCAGTGGCTTCGTTGCCACATAGTCAGGACCATGATGTCTTGATATATATCTGGAATTCCCCTCAGTTTGCATCTACCAAAGCTTACAAGAGACTCATGAGGCATGTGGAAATTCATCCAGTTTTCAACTGGATGTGGAAGTCTTCTTGTCAGCCAAAGCACAAGATTTTCTTTTGATTACTTTTGCATGATCATCTTAGTACCAGGGACATCTTAAGAAGAAAGAATATGGCGTTGCCATCGTATACTTGTGTGTACATTGTCCTGGTGCAAATGCTGAGACTCTGAAGCACCTATTTCTGGATTGCTATTTTGCTAGAGAGTGCTGGCAAATTCGACATTTGAACATCTTGGACACAGATGATACTTTCTAGACTTTGACAAGTTTTAAGCATCAGCTAGCAGTACCTTTTTACATAGAGATCATTATGTCAATGTGGTAGACCACTTGGATGTCTAGGAATGACATGATCTTCAAGAACATTGCCCCAAGGTTGGACAACAGTAAGGTATTTTTCAAGACAATTTTTGCTCTGATGTTACATAGAGTGTACTTTCCTCAAATTAAACAATGGCTAGCTGACTTCGTGTAGTTTCTTTCCTCCCCCTTTTGCTTGTACATAATTCTCTCATGTAAACTCTTTTTGCTTTTAATATATATATATATATATATATATATATATATATATATATATATATATATAATCAGTTGGAGGAAACCCCTCCTGTTTCAAAAAAAAAAATTGCTTCTACATTGCACTCAAAACTTTAGAAGCCGCGCGGTCACACCGAGAGCAGGTCTTGCGTGTAAATTGGCTTTGGATCCCGGCCGTGCAATTACGTGGCTAACTATGCATTGGAAATTCGTATCCGTGGTGGGACTTAACACGTCTTGTTGATTCGCATCCTCGTCATCTGGAAGCACGGTAATATGTGCTATAAAATGTTTTCTATATTGTGATAGCTACTCCTAAGTTGGAAGATTTGTCTTGCCACGAATTGCCAAGAAATTATTTACAACATTTTAGTAAAAACGTAAGTCCTGACGACTGACGGGTCGCGTCTTCAAGGGGCTGGGTATGAGTAACGTGCTTGTTTGGTTTGGTACTGAAGTTTCCATCGAGTAGCCGAGCAAAAATTGGCCGCAGAATTGGTGGCTCTCTAAACAAGCGGTAGTAAAGGACATATTCACAGTGAAAAAAGCTTTGTAGGGGCGGTTGAAAAAACGTTTTCAGGGACGGGTGCATTACCTGATCCTGTTTTACGCAGCTACAAATAGCTATTGTCCGCCCTTGCAAACTATTTCCAGAGGCGGGCAAGGGGGGTGATCTGCTCCTGCAAATGCCATTTCTAGGGGCGAGTGAGGGGTGCCCCACCCCTAGTAATAATCCATTTAAAAAAGAAAAAGAAAAAACCATTGCGCGCCAGCACGGCAGTCTGCTGTCGGGGCTGCACCGGCCTCCACACGCCGTCGCGGCCGTCCGCCGCCGGGGATGGGGCCGCACCACCGGGGTCGAGGCCGAGGGGGTCGCGGCAGTGAAGTCTCGTGCGGCGGTCGTTGGGGATAGGGCCGCGCTGAGCCCCCACGCGCTGCGTCCGGCCGGGAAGGCTGCTGGCCCCCGCGCGCCGCCAGGCCTTGGCTGCTCCATGTGTTGCTGGAGGCTCGGAGTTGTGCCGGCAGCCGATGCCTCCACGGGCCGCCGCTTGAAGCAGCCGCCCGCCCCGCTGCCGGCTAGCGAGTGTCGTGTGGAGCCACGCCCCCACCAACAACCATGGGGAGCCGCGCCCTCCCACGGGGAGCCGCTCCCCCGCCGCCGATCCCGCCACTACGTGCTGCAAGACTATAAGGAAGGGAGAGGGAGGGGGAGGGAGAGAGGGGGGAAGAGAAGAGAAGTGAGAGAGGCAACAGAGAAGTGAGATAGGAGATAACAGATAAGGTAGAGAGGGGACGTGGAGGAATATTGGACCAATAGAAGTGACGTGGCGCCTTGTGTTTCTTATGTGAACTTATAATATATTTTTTACTATTAAACGATCTTAAATGAAAAACTTATCAACTATAAAGTTTTAGATCTAATATAAATCTACAACTTTTATATAAAATTTATATTTATCTAAGATCATATGAAAAAGTTTGTATTCAAAAAATACATCCTTCAAACTTAATCGTTCCGATCCTTAACATCAAATGAAAAACTTGTACGTTTGTAACTAAATATTTTCAAATGAAAAACTTATTAACTAAAAAATTTTAGATCTCGTTAAGCACTACCACTTTGTTATAGAGCTTGTTTACATCCGAGGTCATTTGAAAATTTTAAAATTCAAGACTTCGAAATTAGAGAGCTTAGAATGAAATTTTAAGCTATTAAAAAAATTTAAATGAAAAAGTTGTCAGCTACAAAGTTTTAGATCTCGTCGAGCTATACAATTTTGATATGAAGTTTGTTTTAATCCGAGATCATATGAAAAAATTATAAATTTACTTTCACGGGACCATTTCTATGGACTGTCATTTCATCACCCGCCCCTAGAAATCAATAGCCCCCATTTCCAAGGGTGGGTCGCCCCGTAATCCGTCCCTGCAAATGCTTCTGGAGAGACGGGTCAGTTGCTACATTAGTCCCATTCCTTTTGTAGGAGCGTGAGACCTTTTCACCTACCTCTAGAAAAGAAATCGAGCCGCCCCTACAAACCTTTTTTATAGTGATTGCAAGACTTCCAGCCTTCCACTAATGCCCTCAATCATATTTCTTGGCCTAGCAACTCACCGCCAACCTCACTACTGCATGTAAATTTTATCATTGCCGGATCCAAGTACATTATTACAGTCGGTTTCTTTTCAACTGGATTGGATTCCGAACCAAGAAAGATAGGCAACTTTCACTTGAAAGAAAGAAGCTTCAGAACTCTTGTATTCTACCGAATGGTGAAAATACATTATCACCACCGGTTTAAGTCACGAACTGATGGTGCTAATAACTGCAGTTTTGAACTGTTTGAAAAAACGTTCTGTAGTACTCCCTCCGTTCCAAATTATAGGTCGTTTTGACTTTTCTAGATACATAGATATTATTATGCATCTAGACATAGGGTATATCTAAGTGCATAACAAAGTCTACGAATCTAATAAAGTCAAAACGACCTATAATTTGGGACGGAGGGAGTAGTACATGTTGGTTCGAGCATTTAAAACCTCACTTTAGATTTAATTATAGATTCTTCAAGCAGTTCGACTGTGAGCCAGAGATAATTAAACCGTGGTAAGTTGAAAATGAACCATACACATTGAAGCAGTCGGCTGTTTGTGTTAAAGCTCAAAAATTGCACTTCCAACATGGTTTGAAGCTAACCGAATGAAAAGATCGATCTTCATAAACTTAAACATGAATCTCCAAAGGATTACGGTGCAGCACAGAATTGTAAGTCCATATAGTCACTACCGGAAACAGTACTTTTGCCGAGTGCCCCAGGCACTCGGCGAAGGCCCAAATACACTCGGCAAAGGGTTTGCCGAGTGTAACACTCGGCGAACTGGACTCGGCAAACTTTCCCTCGGCAAACAGTGTATTTGCCGAGTGTCGAACGTCGGGCACTCGGCAAACGCTTTGCCGAGTGCCGGAAAACACTCGGCAAAATAAAACACTCGGCACAAAGGCGATAACGGACTGTCACGGTAATGGCGCCTTTGCTGAGTGCCAGACGGAAGACACTCGATGAAAATTTAACATTTGCCGAGTGTATTTTTCACTGACACTCGGCGAAAATAAAATGTTTGCCGAGTGTATTTTTAACTGGCACTCGACGAAGATCCATGGTTTGCTAAGTGCCTGCCTTGTGGCACTCGGCAAACCAGCCTCTTCCGTCAGATTTTTTTGACGCGTTTGCCGAGTGTTTTTCCAGTGACACTCGGTGAAGATCCGTCGTTTGCCGAGTGCCTGCCCCTTGGCACTCGGCAAACAAGCCCCTCCCGCCAGATTTTTATGACGCCTTTGCCGAGTGTTTTGACGATGCACTCGGCAAAGTCGTCAAACAGTAACAGAAAACGGTCTCTTTGCCGAGTGTTAACACTCGGCAAAGTATCCATCCACCTCCTGCAAAACAGAAATGTTACGTATAAAGGACCCCACTCAAAAAACAACCACGGAAGCACATGCATATAAATTGCACCATAGGCATATAAATTGCACCACAGGCATCACAAGCACGCAAATAACATTTAGAAGTACGTATAGGTTATCGTCTAAACAAGTAATTCACAAGTTTGCATCACAAGCACACAAATAACAAGTCACTGAGGATGAGGAGGATGTGCAGGTGGCCACTGCCCCCAGGATGATTCTGCATTGGACGCCGCTGATTGATTCTGCACAAAGTTAAAGAGATTGCATTAGTCACTTTTCTAGTGTAAGTTTCTAGTGCTTGTAGTTTCTAGTTTAACTCTAGATTGATTGTAAGGTTTAGAATGACTCATAGGAGTAGCTGCAGGAGGTGGAGGTGGCGGGAATAGGTTCGGTGGCATAGGTGGTGGAGTTTGACCTAAAATGTGAAAAACACTCTGCATGTACTGGAACATCGACTCCGTCCTCTGCCTTTCTAGCTGCCGATCCAGCTCGATCCTCGCCTCTAGGTCCTCCCGTCGCTTCCGTTCTACCTCCACTTGGGCCTACAATATTTCATCCCAATGTCTTATTGCAAAGCAAAAGGTACGTAAAAATCAATGAAAAATTAAACAAACAGGAATAACCTGCAGAGCCTGCATCTGTAACTGTGCAGTGGTAGGCCGTGTCCGTATCGCGGGGCTCGAGTTCATGCTCCTTGCTCGGATCTGGAAGAGAGTGGGAGTACTGGCAGTGTCGATCACGCTATCTCCAATCCAATACCGGCCATGCTTCTTGCCTCCTCCCACCCTCATCACAATTGTCGTAAAGTTTTTAATATCTCGTCTGAAAGGATGGTCAGGAGGAAGGAATTGTCGATGTTTGTCGAACGAAAAATACTTGCCTCCCTTCGTCAACCAAATGAACTTCAAAGAAGCCTTGCATACTGGGCATGGGAACTTCCCATGAACACACCAGCCACAGAAAATACCATATGCCGGCAAGTCATGCAGGGAGTAGTGGTACCAAACATGCATCTTGAAGTTTGACCTTGTAGCACGGTCATATGTCCATACCCCTTCGTCCCATGCACGGACCAAATCATCAATGAGAGGCTCCATGTACACACTCATATTATTCCCTGGGTGTTCTGGAATTATCAATGATAAAAATATGTTCTGTCGTTGAAAGAGGATACGAGGGGGGAGATTAAGGGGGATAACGAACATAGGCCAACAGGTGTACGGGGCAGCTGCCATTCCATAAGGATTGAACCCATCTGTTGCGAGCGCAACATGTACATTACGAGCCTCCCGAGCTTTTTCATGATAAATCGCATCAAACTTTGTCCAGGCTTCACCATCGGATGGATGTACCCGCTTGTCAGCATTATATCGACGTCCGTTTTTGTGCCATGTCATCTGTTTCGCGGATTCTTCACACATGTAAAGCCGTTGGATCCTCGGTATGAAGGGAAGGTACCGTAGGATCTTCACAGGGACTGCAAGCTGCTTCTTCTGACCGTCACCAGAGTCTACCTCCACGAACCTAGACGATTCGTACTTTACACAGTACTTTGCTTCCGCATACTCTTTCCTAAATAAGATGCATCCCTTTGGGCAAGCATGTATCTGCTCGTATGGCATCTTAAGTGCACGAAGAAGTTTTTGTGCCTCATACATAGACTTTGGCAAGATGTGACCCTCCGAGAGCAGGCTCCCAAAAACTGTCAACATAATATCGAAGGCGTCTCAACTCAAGCTAAACTGGGACTTCACGACCATTAGACGTGCAATGGCATCCAGTTGAGAAACCTTGGTATGCCCGTGAAGGGGTTGCTGTGCCGCAGATAACATGTCGTAATATGCCTTTGCAGTAGCCTCTGGCTCCTCCTCCCTACGAGCTTCATGATAGTCATCTAACATGTCTCTCACCCTGGCATCATCATCATATTCCTCGATGCGTTGTCTGATGACCTCGTCCCTCCCACGATCGACTTCACCATGGTAGATCCACATGGTATAGTCTGACGTAAATCGGTGCCTAACAAGATGTTCACCCATGTCTAGCTTGGTTTGCCGACGCATGTTTCCACATTTGCTACACAGACACCAAGTATCTCTTCCTCCTTTGATCCTTGCAAATGCCCATTCCAAGAATGCATCAGTCTTGTTAATCCATTCATCGGTCAACGAATTCTGACTAGATCGGCCCGTGTACATCCACTGACGATCCTTTATCCTCTAGCATATCAACGAGTAATATAAAAACTCACGTTGCATCTACACATTCCTATACTGTCTATTAGGTGAAGATAGGTCCTAATCCCATCCGAGGATGTGTACGTGGGATTAGGTTCCATCGTCACCTCGTAGACAGTATAGGAATGTGTAGATGCAACGTGAGTTTTTATATTACTCGTTGATATGCTAGAGGATTAAGGATCGTCAGTGGATGTACACGGGCCGATCTAGTCTAGAAATCGGACATGAGGAAAGTCGCGACTCATCCAGTGCTTGGTATGGGCATTTGCGAGGAT
>NC_028450.1:25271892-25284680 GCF_000263155.2 Setaria italica | reverse complement strand
GGTACGTACATTTTTTCACGTCTCCGAAAACGAAATTGGCAGTCCGTTTGGCCAGGTCCGCAACAGGACAGAAAGAAAGAAGTAGGTTGTTGGTAGGCAGGAAAGGCTAACAAACAAATCCATCCAACGACAGTGATGCCTCCTTGTTCACAGCAATGTCATCCGCATCGCGTCGCCTCACGTCTCTTCTTTCTAGGGCGACGGGGCGGCGACGGCGGAGGAAGTTGGAATGTGTTTGGGCGTCTGGCGTCTAATTGTTGGAATCAGATGGAAGGGGCGCGGGATAAGTCAGGTTCTTTGCCAAGTGCCCGCGATCTGGCACTCGGCAATGTCACAAGGTTTGCCGAGTGCCAGGTACGGGGCACTCGGCAAAGAGAAGTTTTAATTTTTTCCCAAAATTTTCGCACCGGGCAGGTGGTTTGCCGAGTGCCTGCGATCTAGCACCCGGCAAAGTCATAATGTTTGCTGAGTGCCAGATCATGGGCACTCGGCAAAGTTAAGTTATAATTTTTTTAAAAAAATTCAATTGGAACACGCTCCTGCAAGTGGGCCCGTGCATCTACTTTGCCGAGTGTCTGGCGAAAACACTCGGCAAAACATTACCTTTACCGAGTGTTTTCGCCAGACATTTGGCAAAGTATACATGAAATAACGTGTTTTACTAACCTTTTTCTAATATACTTGGGTAAAACCGTGTCAAATTCACTCAACAATGGTTATATGATTTTTCTACTGATATTATTCCATTATTTCATGCAGTTATAGCTCAAATTGAATTTATATCTATTAAAATTCTATAATTGCATTTAATCAATAAAAAATATCAAACGCATCCGAAAAATTTCCAAAATTTGACATGAACCAATCTATGTTGTATGTTGCCTATAAAAAAGATTTGAAGTCAAACCTTAATTCAAGTGTCACTTGGACTCCAAATCTTATTGGAACCTTTCTAAGTTCTATGAATCCTTTCGGGAGATGAGTCAGTTTGTAAGCATCATATGTCAGAAATTGGGCGAAACCTTCTCAATTTTTTACCACAGCCTCCACATATAATATCATGACATCTTCACAAATCTTGTGATTTTCAGATTTTGTTTGCTTTTTTTTAGAATTTAACAACCATTCAACCACACGTTCGTGGTCGTGTTTTCTAAAAACAATGTTCAAAATTTCTTTTCATTTCCTGGTTGAGACCTCAATCCGGATTCAATAATATGAATATAATTTTTTCACTGATTTTAATCCATTATTTCAAGTACTTGCAGTTAAAATTTGACTTTAATAAACAAATTCCTATTAATGCAATCAATTCATTAAAAATAGCAAACAGACCAAAAAATAGACCAACTTTTAAGATGGATTACCAAATATCCTATGAGGGGAGTAGAAAAAGTGTGGAGGGCAGAGGTGGGAAAAAAATTTACTTTGCCGAGTGTTGGCAAACTTCCTGGTTTGCCAAGTGTCGGGGGGGGGGCACTCGGCGAACTTTATTGTTTGCCGAGTGTATGTGGACAGCACTCGGCGAACATCTTCTTTGCCGAGTGTCGGACGCCGACACTCGGCAAAGTACTAACGGCCGGCCTACTCCAGTAACGGACGGCGCACGTGCGAGGCACGTGCTGGTGATTTACCGAGTATCAAGTCTTTGACGAGTGTTGTGTGGACGTTTGCCGAGTGTCTTATTTTTGGCACTCGGCAAACCACGGCCTGTATACACTCGGCAAACAGGTGTGTTTGCCGAGTGCCCGACAAAAAGCACACGGCAAAGATTTCACACTCGGTGAAGTTACTGTTTCCGGTAGTGAGTACCGTGTTAGCGTTTGGGAACAAAAAATAATCATAAGGTGCATCGTAGCATCTGATTAGGGAATTATGGATTGGTTGATAAATCAGTCAATGAGATGCGACCTTCTGCCTCTTTTGTCACAACAAGTCAAGTCACGTCACCAGGGGCTGTGAAGGTGCAGGAAGAAGACCAATGAGTGAGAGAATAAAATGGCGACTAATATAGTGCCTATCAGGCCCATCGATCCAAAACAGGCCCATCCCAATTCCTTTTTCTATAATAAAACGAGATTTCTATCCACCTTTCGGAAGAAATTATTCAACTTAAACTGTTTAAGATTCGTGCGCAGTGCAACAAGTGAACCATGTCAGAGCGGGCGTAACACAAGGCAAGTACATTGGTGTTATCTAATAGGGGTATCATGCATTGACACATAATTTTGAGATGACTTAACAAGCAATCTGCACAATGGGTTGCCATTTTAACTTGTCTCGTAGTAATTATATTTCCCATAGAGAAAAAGAAAATATTATGAGTTGTATGTAACCACAATTCGTACAATGGTGGTATAGTCGTCTCATAGTCCTAAAAATTAGTTTATGAGGCGGTTGTTTCACGAAACAACGACCTCTTGCTCTCTCCTCACCCTCTCTCCTCCACATCAACAAAAATTTTACGTGGCAATGCATGAGACGACCTATGAAACCGTTGAGGTGTAGCAATGTACTTGCTCTGAGCGTTTAGGTGGAGCTATGAACAGGTGTCGGTGCATGGGTGGGTGGTTGCATGCATGGTTGGTTGCTTTTCCAATGTGGTGGACGAGTGAGATTCCTTTTAGATTCAAAACTTTAATCTTATTCTTCTCCAAACCGTAAATGCGTTTTGGATTCTGATTGAACCACAATACTTGTTGAAATTAATACTACAAAATGAGATCCATTCTTTAAAAATCAACATTTTAGATGAACTATCTCACCATTTTTTAGTAAAAAAAGTTGGTGAACATCAAAAAATATTGAGCCAAAAAATGTTGGTGGATGCAACAAAAAATTTGGTGCGTGTAAAAAATAATTGAGCAATAATGTTGACGAGTGTAAAAAAGTTAAAGAACAACGTTGGTACATATTTTTTATACAATATCTTTTATAAAGTGTTGATATATTTGTTTTTTTAAATCAACATTCAAAATGCCCTATTTCAACATTTTTCTATATCATTTACTCATTTTTTATTTGAACATAAAAAATGTTGAATCAATTTATATGAAATGTTGAGTTAGATTTCAACTATTGTCGAATGATTAGAAAAATGTTGAATATTATTATATTGCTCCGTTGGATTGCCTGCATGCACTCCTACGCTGCTGGATGTATGTTAGCGTTAATTGGATCTTGTATGGGCTTTAAAGTCCTATCTGTCTGATAGGAACACCCATAATAAAATGATGTGGAACAATAAAATCACAATAGTGGTTTTTTTGATTTTGCAGCAGCTTCAGTGGGTGAATCGAGAGAGATGTTCAGTTAAGCCAAACCCAGCACAATAGAGATTTTTGTTGTTAGAACCAAAATCGATGTCTGCAGATGATTGGGACCATGCGATGCCGCTCCAATAAAAATATTCCACCGAGAGGACTTTGCCGGGATCTCGCACAGCTCATGCAACTTGACCATCCCACAATTTCAAATATTTTATTATTTGCTCCCCACAGCAGTCGAATATAGCACTGGAGCTCTCAAACGAAATCCACCTAACCTAACTCTGTCAGTTTGGTTCATTGTAGCAGTTTAGCACTGGAGATGCTCTTACCACCTAGGAGTCTATTGCCTCCCTTTTCTCGTTGTCCGAGAGTCAAACCTTAGTTCAAATAGGTTTAGCAATCTCTTGCATGCCTGCCATCCAAATTATACTCGTCCCTCCAGTACCATCGGTTTTAATTTACCGTCCCCTACGTGCCACTGCCGTTGGTTTTCGCGTAACGGCGTTAAACCTCGCTCCTCTTTCTTCCATTTTGGGAAGAAAATTGGGTGCAAACCGGATGCAAAACGCATCCGGTGCATACCCAATCGGCTCGGCCGACGCGTGGAGTCCGCTTCAATCCGTCGATTGGCATCGTTTCGTGTTTTCGGAGTTTTCGCGGCTCCTGTACACGGCTCCAGGACTGCATGTGTACTTGGCTCCGTCGTTTGGCTTTTCACAGCTACATGGCAACGCCATCGGACCGGGCTAGAACGCACAACGCCATCGGACTGCTCGCGTCCTTGGAACCGTACTAGCTGTAGCTCTTGTTTCCTTCGACTCCCCTCCGAAGAAACCGTACTAGCTGTAGCTGTTGAACATTTGAGTGCCTCTGCTGCCACCCCCTACCTGCCCCCGGTGTGTCGCCGAACCCTTTCTTCATTTGTGAATCTGTACGGCTTTGCTTGTTCTTCTGAACCTGATTGCGGTTGAATCCAGTTTGTAGTTCTATTTATTCATCGAACCTGCTCGACTCTTTTGGTGCCGATGAAAATGCAGTTGCTATCCCTTTATCTCCTCGTGTTGTCAGGATTGTGCCTTTTGTGTTGCAAGTATGTTCTTGAAGGGCCATGCGGCCGGTGCCACTTGTCTCAAAATGTTTTCTCGATGGTTATGCGGTCGAGTTGAGAGCTCGTGTTGGTCGACGATCGACAGATGGACGAATCAAGATGGGCATGGCTAATAGACCCTTGCCTCAACTAGGGCTCTTATCTAGCTTCCGAAAGTTAGATGTAAGTTGTAGTTTCCGGCTCATTCAAGGCTCATCTCCATCCTCTTCTTCTTCCTTCAGCAAGCTCCACCTCCACCCCTCCTCCACCACCCTGCCCGGCAGCAGCCGTGCCGTCCGCCCACCATCCGCCACTGCCCCCTTGACCCCGCCCTTCCTAGCCCCCGCCGCTAGGATCCAACCCCACCCGACCGGCGGCGCACCTGCGCCGTGTCGTCTCTGCCACCGATTTTCTATATTTTGGCTCTCCAATCTGATAGCTAGAACTGGATCCATGGTGCAAAACTATTGTAGTGTTGGACTGTTGAGATATACCAATACATACTAATTTTTTTTTGCGAGTATACCAATACATACTAATTTTTTTTTGCGAGTATACCAATACATACTAATGACAGAGCAAGAACATACCTTTTGTCAATTCGACATGTCAGTGTCATGCTAATCATGTTCCTGAGCTCTTCATCGCTCATCTTGCCACGGGCATAACCAAACACTGTAAAATGCTGCATTAACCATGGTTAGCTGTAACTGAAACTATCACACATTCAGTAGCCCCACCCAAACCGAAACAGCCACAGCAAGGTTCATGGAACCGCATCATCCACAGCTGAGCAATGAGGTCACAACCTCCGGGAGGCAGTCCTCATAGAACAAGGCCAAGAGCACCGGGAAGATCTTCTTGGCGAGGTCGCCGGAGGCGCCCACGACGGTGATCTGACAGTGCTCCCTCCTTGCTCTGGTGGCCCATCTTCGGCTGGCTCTCCATCTAGCACCTCTGCAGGAACTACCTCTGCTTATAGCCATCATGGCATAGCTACTTGCTCATCCTCCCTCTCCTCCTTTGTCGGATCCGGCTAGCCCCACTCCCTCTTCCCTAGCTCCTCCTCCCTCTCCCCCAGCCGAGGCGGGCGGCTGGGGCCGGGGAGGTGGCCCTAGCGCGGCCGGGTGGGGCGGCCGTGGTGGGCGGCCGGGGGCTAAGCCGCGGCGACGCGGGAGCCCTCCGACAAGTGGGACCCACTTGTTATGTCGAACGAAATTTTTTTAACAGAAGCTTTACTTGCTTTAATATTAGATAAGAGATTTTCCACCATATTGCTGCTTTGCATGGTCATAAAACTACATGCAATAAATTCCTAGAGCAGTGGACCGAGACGAGAGTAAACCTAAGCTGATTGCAGACTTTTTTTTACTTTTTTGAAACTTAGATTAGATATTACTGCTCTAAAAATACTTCCTCCGTTCCAAATTGTAGATCGTTTTGACTTTTCTAGGTGTATAAATCTTGCTATGCACCTAGATACAGTATATGTCTAGATTCATAATAATATCTGAACCTGAAAAAGCCAAAATGATCTACAATATGGAACGGAGGGAGTATTTGGATACTCGTCCAATTCTGTTGCATAATCATAAGGCAGAGTTTTTTTTAAAGTTCTCAAAGTGATCGCGAACAAGATCCATTGAGTATTGAGTGTCTCACTTGAACAAATCAAAATAATGTGTGTTAGAGCCAGTCAAATACAATCACACATGTTCTCCGATAATGTGAATCGAGGTATCGAGGAGTATCTATAGTCATTTTTTGGCAATGAGATTGGTATGATCGCTAGTACTGAAGTAGTTTAACATCTCTAAATATGGTGACATTTGCGTTAGAAAAAAGGTGTGACACCCAAGAGGAACAAATCAAAAGAACGTTTACTTGACTATAGAGAGACATTCGTATACAATCAAATATGTTCTCAGACTTTGTGAATTGAGGACTTGTGCGTGTATAAAGATGGTCTTCTCTATGTTGAAATCTGACAGTCCTGGACATCTGAATGATAACTCGGTAGAGTAGGCTTGTTCTACCTGAGCGTGACTACTGTTCTACCTGAGCGTGACTACTGCCCACACCCTCCAACAATCTCATCTGAATCCTATCATCTCTCCGTTGTTAAAAACATACGATCGACTGATCTGCGCATGGGATGTGGCGAGGGTGCAGCAGTTCAAAGTAGGAATCGGGATGCAGGAACGGCCGGAATCTCGCGTCTAAAGCTCGGCCAACAGCAAAAAGGATGCAATATACAATTAGCGTGTGTTTGGCTGAGTGAATCGACGCGTACATGCATGACGTCCCGGATGATGTTTGATTCCCATCATCGAACGTCCGGGACTCGTTGATCCAGGAATATACCGACCAGATGTTTTGCCGGATCGTCGTCGCACAGTGTTGGTTCCGCACAGTGTTGGTTCCGGACTCAATCTTGTTGGTGTTATCTGCAATAGGGACTGATTATACAATGCACTTAAGCTCGATAGGCCATTTGCATCACACGTAGAGGCACAAGGAACTACAGACAGAACCTCATGCTCCACGGACTCGTTGCCTACCTGATGAAAAATGACCAATGCAGAGTTCAGAAGCAGCAGTACTAAAGTCCAAAATTCATACAATAGCACGTTCAAATCCTCAATCTCGACACCTGGAGGACTATAAATTTCAGACCAACCCGCGCCTCCATCCATCCAACACGAAATCAGCCACAAGCCCACGGCCATAGCATCCCAAGCACACCCCCAAGGCAAAAGACCAATGGCGTCCCGCATGCTCGTCACCCTCTTCTTCGCCTTCGCCGTGGTGGCGGCGATGACGGTGCAGCCGTCCGAAGCGAGAATCGGGGGAGACCAACTGCTCCACCCCTCGACGTTCCACAACACCCCGCCGCAGTCGCCGAGTTCGTCCAGCGGCACCGTCCCACCCCACCTTTTGTCCCCGCCGCCACCGTCGCCGCCGGCTCAGCCGATGGAGTGCCTGACATCGCTGATTGGCATGATGCCGTGCATGAACTACCTGACCAACCTCACCGTGCTAGCGCCTCCCGCCGAGTGCTGCGACGGCCTCAAGTCGATCATCCACGACGCCCCCATCTGCCTCTGCCACGGCATGACCGGCGACATGAATGACCTCATGCCCCTACCCATCGACCCCGTCCGCATGATCATCCTCCCACTCACCTGCGGCGCCATGCTACCGCTCCAAACGCTCTTCTCCTGCAACAGTAAGTTTTTCGCAACCTTTTTCTTCATGCATATGTCGTCCCTATGTTATTTTGATCCGTGGATCAGATATGTCTACAAGGAGATTGACAAAAGCATGGTGTGATGTGTTTTGACAGCGCAACAAGTGCCGCCGATAATGCCACCGATGGCGGTGCCGGCGCCTGCCAATCCTCCAGCGTCACCAATCAGGTGATTTATCTTCTTTGACACACCTTATTCTGAATGATTTGTTGCAGTTTGTGTTGTAATCGCCACCTAATATCCTTTCTTTTTGTCTTCAGGTAATATATGTCATAGCAGTAGCAACTACCAAGAGGATCAGAGCACGGATGGTTTGTGTCAACGTTAGCCCTAGGGGTAGTGGGGTACAGTCTTGTTAGTTTTAAGTTGGTCTTAGGATAATAGCATTGTTTAGGTAGAGGGGAATTGTACTTATTGGTACGGATCCTGTAATGATTCCGTTGATGGATGCAACCGTCAAATGCGGATATATATTAGTAGATGTTAAATAAATATAATGGTGCTCTATGTTATGACACCTTGGATCTGACGATCTGATATTTGCTTCTGAATTTACTAGCAAGATGCCCATGCGTTGCTACGGCGAAACGATGTGTCTTAGTGCACGATGATTTTTATCGTGTCGTATAGCGCACCATATTTTTTATCATGTTGTGTAACTTTTTTATCACCTAGCTTGCTCCGGCGGTTTGTTGTGTGTGCGGTCTCCATGCGGTTGGGATATGGACACGCTCACGCGGCGTAGTCGAGGCGGCTCGGGCGCGGTCGGGTGGAGCTGCCGTGGCGGGCAGGTGGGCGGCCCTGGCCGAGGCCAGGGCAGCGAGGGTAGCCGGGGCCATGGTTAGCTGTAACTGAAACTATCACACATTCAGTAGCCCCACCCAAACCAAAACAGCCACAGCAAGGGTTCATGGAGGTGCATCAACAGCCACGTAGGTAAGGCCGCAGGAGTTTAGATGCTCTAGCTTTGATTTGATTCGTTTTCTTTTGTGCAGCTTCGTTATCTCGGATGAGAGAGCACCTAATAATAGTAATAGGTGAGGGAGCCTGAATCATTTTTGTTAAAATAAATTTCTTTTGTAAATCTGTTATATTCTGATTTGAGATGCTCCATTCAGTTTTCTGCGAAGAGATCTCATAGCTCACGGACCGACACGCCACCGGGTCATGCAGGATTGCAGGAGGAGCCGTGGATGACGAGGTGATCCAATTTCAACGCCACAACTCCGATGAGCTCGGCCCCAAATCCGACGCGCCTAGCTCCTTCCTATCGTCTCGCACCGCCGTGCCGTCATTGAGGTAGCTTCACGCCCTCACCGTCGCTGACACTGTCCAGTCGCGGAGAGGTCTCCAGCTCGCGAGCCAAAACGAGGTGGCTCGAGCTACTAATAATGAGCCGAGCAAAAATGAGGGTGCGTTCCCGATGGCGTTGTGCGTTCGAGCCGAGTCTGGTCCGATGGCATTGCCATGCTGCCGTGAAAAGCCAACCGACGAAGCTGAGTACACATGCAGTCCTGGAGCCGAGTTCAGGAGCCGCGAAAACTCTGGAAACGCGAAGCGACGCCAACCGACGGATTGAAGCGGACTCCACGCATCGACCGAGCAGACTGGGTATGCACCGGATGCGTTTTGCATCCGGTCTGCACCTAATTTTCTTCCCCATTTTGCGCTTCTCCCTCCTCCTATTCATGCCGCACAAATATAAATCAACCGCCGTCGGCGACACACTCCATTCAATCGCGCACAAAAAATGGATTGCCAACCCATGCAACCTCACAGATCCAACCACGCAGCTTCAGATTGTTATAGAAGAAGCTCGGATTTAGCAGCAAGAAGCTCGCCTCCTCCATGGCGCTGGCGTCGGGGACGCCGACTCCAACAGCGCTTCCTCAACCGCCCCAGTCGCGCCCACGCGCCCCGCCCGTTCCTCCGGCCATGCACCTGTGGCCGCCCCTGCTCGCCTGTCCGAAGGCCGTAGAGGCCGGGAGGCATGCCGTGGCCCTGCCCCTACCCCTGCCCGAGGATGGGAGTGGCGGCGCACCGGCTCGGCCCTTCCCGTAGATCAGTAGATGGGAGCTATGGTAGGCTCCGGTGGACGGCGCGTGCGGCAGGTGCGCAGGCGCAGTGGACGGCAGCCTCGGGTGTTCGCGCTAGCGCGCGTAGCTGCCGGCGCTGCAGCCCTTCCACTACCGGATACAGTAACTTTGCCGAGTGCCCCAGGCACTCGGCGAAGGGCCAAATACACTCGGCAAACGGTTTGCCGAGTGTAACACTCAGCGAACCTTACTCGGCAAAGTTTTTCTCGGCAAACAGTGTGTTTGCCGAGTGTCGACCATCGGGCACTCGGCAAAACCTTTGCCGAGTGCCGCAATACACTCGGCAAAATATGACACTCGGTACAAAGACGTTGACGGGCTGTCACGGCGACGGAAGCTTTGCCGAGTGTCTGACGGCCGACACTCGGCGAAGTCTAAATCTTTGCCGAGTGTTTCTTTCATTACACTCGGCGAAGTTTTCAGGGTTTGCCGAGTGTTTTCTTAAAGACACTCGGCAAAGATTCCGCTTCGCCGAGTGTTTTTAAGAAAACACTCGGCAAAGAGGCCCGGCCCGCCATTTTTTATGCCCTTTTTGCCGAGTGTCTACCCTATGGCACTCGGCAAAAAAGCAATTCCGCCAAAATTTTTGGCCCCTTTGCCGAGTGTTTGGAGAATACACTCGGCAAACCCGTCTACTGCTACCAGAAATGGCCTCTTTGCCGAGTGTTAGAGTGTTAACACTCGGCAAAGTGTCCTACTTCCTGCTACAAAATAGAAATGTTAGGTATAAAGGACCCCTCTCAAAAAACAACCACAAATACACAGGCATATTAATGGCAGCACAAGCATATAAATTGCACCACAGGATTCACAAGCACACAAATAGCATTAATAAGTTCTCGTCTAAATAAGTAATTCACAAGTTTTGCATCACAAGCACAGAAATGACAATTCACTGAGGAGGATGAGGAGGACGTGCAGGTGGCCACTGCCCCCAGGAAGATTCTGCATTGGACGCCGCCGATTGATTCTGCACAAATGTAGGTAAAGAGATTTCATAGTCTAAACAAGTAATTCTAGTGGAAGTAAGTCTAGATTGATTGTAAGGTTGAGATTGACTCACAGGAGTAGCTGCAGGAGGTGGTGGAGGTGGCGGGAAGAGGTTCGGTGGCATAGGTGGTGGAGTTTGACCTAAACTGTGGAACACACTCTGCATGTATTGGAACATCTGCTCCGTCCTCTGCCTTTCAAGCTGCCGATCCGCCTCGATCCTCGCCTCTAGTTCCTCTCGGCGCTTCCGTTCTACCTCCACCTGGGCCTACAATATTTCATCCCAACCACTTATTGTCAAGCAAAAGGTAAGTACAAAATGAATGAAAAATTAAAGAAACAGAACTAACCTGCAGAGCCTGCATCTGTAGCTGTGCAGCGGTAGGCCGTGGCCGTATCGCGGGGCTCGAGTCCGTGCTCCTTGCTCGGATCTGGGAGAGAGTGGGAGTACTGGCAGTGTCGATCACGCTATCTCCAATCCAATACCTGCCATGCTTCTTCCCTCCTCCTACCCTCATCACTATTTCAGCATCGATATCCTGAGAGCTTGGATCGAACTCTGGCCCGTGAACCTCCCTCGCCATGGATGTGTACTCGGTGACGCGGCTGTGGATGCTGGGATGGCTGTACGCCTCAGGCGGGTCCTCCGGGTTGAAGTCGATGTCTGCCGTGGCCTTGCCCTTTTTGGACATAACCCATGCCTTGAACCGGGAGCACTCCTGACCATCATGTGATGAACTCTGCGGAAAAAAATGTAAAATGATTACAAAATATGCAGTATTATGTATGAGAAAACAGAAATGAATTCACGTACCCATTTTTCCTTGTACTCATCAAGGCTCAGGCTGCCTTGATGGTGTGATGCATATGGCATCTGCAGACGCCGCTCCCGGCAGGCATTGTGGTTCTCCAACCACCCAGGCTGCAACCACACGTCCACCATTTTTTCCCAGCACCGGGTAAAGGATCGGCACCACCACGGAGGCACCTATATGAAGTGTATGACATATAAATAACGGAATTAAGCGTAATTAATCTCTCAAATAGTAAATATAGTCTTTATGGTCGTACCGCCATGAATTCTTCCTTGGTCAGGTTCATTGTCCTGGCCTCTTCTTTTTTGATCCTCATCCTTTTGTATTCAGCATAAAAGTCGATGATGGCCTGAACGCGCGCCTCGTAGTGCATGTCCTTAACAAGCTTCTTAGCGGCTTGTTCAATCACGGAGGCCGCCCTAGCCTCGAAGCCCTCCTGACATCTATAAAAGTCCTGCGTATAGACGGCAAGCATACAATTATTATATCAAGAATGTATTAAGCAATGTAGTGCTGCGAAGACTTACCCACAGCTCGGCCTTCACCCGCTCCGCCTTATTCGCAAACTGCCTGTGGTCACGATCACCGACGTCGGCGGCAGCGACATAGTGGTCCCACGTGTAGGCCGGCTCCTCCTGTCCGGCGAAGACCACTAGACCGGGGAAGTGTAGCCTACACAAAAGACCGACGATGCCGTTGACCTTGCGGTTGTGGGCACCCCCACTGAGCTTAGTCCAACTCCTGCACAAGTGATTAATATGTGAGTTTGAACATATCAAAAGTACAGAGAATATGTGAAGAAACTTACTTTGCCCCAGCGGGTTGAATCAGGGGGCGTAAATGATCAGGGATGGGTCGCCTCGGGAGGGACGAGGGACCTCGCAACCAAATCTTGGACTGCTCCTCCCCTCCCTCCTCCCCTGCCTCCTCCCCCTCCTCCCTCTGCTGCTCCTGCTCCTCCTGTACCTCCGCCTCATCACTAGAGGCGTGCGCGGAGGGTACCTCCTCCTCCTCCTCCTCCGACGACGACGAAGGCACAGGCGACGGGGCCCTCACCCCTTTACCCTTTCCTCGACCCCTGCCCCGACCCCTGCCTCTAGCCAAGACCTGTGCCCCCACCGCTTCCTCCACGGGTGCGTCACCCCTGCCTCCACCCCTCCCTCGACGCCTTCCTCGACCTCTCGATGCGTCTGACCGTGTACCTGACCCGGAAGCTGCAGCTTTTAATTTTTCATAAAGCGCAGCAATCTTCCTCGTACCGCCCACCATTGTTCAATCAC
>NC_028450.1:25269118-25271792 GCF_000263155.2 Setaria italica | reverse complement strand
AAAATAACATGGTATGACAAATAATAAATAAATTGCCACGATCCATACATGTCTTAGAAATAATCGTCATGATCGGGATTAGCTGGATCATAAGTCTCATCGTCACTGTCACGCGTGTCAAACAAATCATTCCCGTGCTCCGAAGTTTCAGCGTCATCATCAATGTCCTGTCCTAACTGTAACCGCTGAAGTAATTCTAACTCCTTCATATTATGAACCTCCTCTCCAGCGTCATCGTCAACAACCCTTTCATTGTCTACTTCCATTGCGAAAGCGTCGGTTAAATCAATCTCAAAAATCCCTTCGAGCCCATCTTCTTGGAAAAAATCTCCGTCATATGTGTTGGGGTTAATGTTGTAATCTTCATTATTTGGTACAGGTAGTTTACCGTGTGGCGATACCTTGTACACAACATCCCAACCCTTCAGACGATCATCAGTTTGGCACGGGTATGACAAATAATAAACTTGCGTGGCCTGTTGAGCCACAATATAGACATCGTCTCCTTGCAAGACGGATGATTGCCGAATTTCGACTAACCCAAGATTAGGTGCCCGTCTCACGACTGATGGATCAAACCAATGGCATTTGAATATGACTGGATTAAGAACTTTGCAACCATGAAAAGTTAGTTCGTATATTTCTTCAATTCTTCCGTAGTACTCGACACCATCAGAGCCTAGCGTGAATACTCCGGTATTTGTCGTTCTTCGATTGGGCCGACTCTGCTCATGGCTTGTTGTGTGAAAACGATAACCATTTACGTCATAACCGGTAAAAGATCTGACCCTGTAGGCACAGCCATCGGCAACCTGTCTAACCTCAACATTTATAGACGAATCGGTTTGAGCCTGCAAGTTGAAGTAGGGTGGTTCGTTATATTATTCGCATGTACGGCAAACTTGGAACGTGGTAATCATGAACGAGCGAAATTGGATTGTACCTTATGTTTGAACCAAGAAATAAAATCGGGCATTCCATTACCCGCACCCTTTTGAAGAAGGGTCTCGGCTTCGGGCGGGGTAGGTTCCCTTGAATTACGCCAGAATTTACGATGAAATTCCCTGTACCAACGAGAAACATGAGAGTTGATCCCAGAATAGTGATTAATTGAGAACAAACTAGTTTGTTGACAACTTACAGTATGTACGGCTCCACCTCGGCAAGGTTGGTCAATACATACAGCATGATAGTGCGCCACTCTTTATGTTTCAATTTCTTCCGTGTCGCACCACTTGCACTTCCAAGTTGTCCTCGAAAAAGGCTAAGGCTCGATTCAACTTCTGAGTCATTATAATGAGCGGGTGGATTGTGCACGCTAGGAAGGTTGTCAGCATAGTATTTGGTTGTGAAGTTTGACACCTCCTCCAGAATGTATGCCTCTGCAATGGATGCTTCAATTTTGCATTTATTTTTACATTTAGTTCGAAGAACCTTTTGACATCTCTCAATTGAATAGCACCAACGACCCTGCACAGGCTTTGCGGTAGGCCCGTGAAGGGGTTGTTGTGTCGCAGACAACATGTCGTAATACGCCTTTGCGGTAGCCTCGGGCTCCTCCTCCCTATGAGCTTCATGATAGTCATCTAACATGTCTCCCACCCCGGCGTCATCATCATATTGCTCGATACGTTGTCTGATGACCTCGTCCCTCCCACGATCGACCTCACCATGGTAGATCCATATGGTATAGTCTGACGTAAATCCGTGCCTAACAAGATGTTTACCCATTCCTAACTTGGTTTGCCGACGCATGTTTCCACATTTGCTACACGGACACCAAGTTTCTCTTCCTCCTTTGATCCTTGCAAATGCCCGTTCCAAGAAAGCATCGGTCTTGTTTATCCATTCATCGGTCAACGAATTCTGACTAGATCGGCCCGTGTACATCCACTGACGATCCTCCATCCTCTACCATACCAGCAAGTAATATAAACACTCAAGTTGCATCTACACGTTCCTATATTGTCTATTAGGTAAAGATAGGTCCTAATCCCACACGAGGATGTGTAGGTGGGATTAGTTTCCATGGTCTACTCCGACCCGAGATAGAATTTCGGCAGCACCTCCCCGCTGTTCTCCAAATACACGTCCTGTGATGGAGATTGTGTATCCGGAGAACAATTGGGAGGTGCAGCCCGAAACTCTAACTCGGATCGGAGTTGACTATGGAAACTAAACCCACCTACACATCCTCGTGCTGTCCAAAGTAACGTGGACAATTCGAAACAGATACGGTTATAAATATGCAAACATCTGCATATTTCCAAACGTATCTCTTTCGAACGGGAGACGCCTAACTAGGTTACGTGATATACGACCATCATACGGAAATAGATGTTTAGGATGACTCACCTTGCTATCGTACAAAGTGACGACTCGAGGACGGTAACGTAGCCTCTCCTACAAAAAAAACATACAACTGTCAACTAAAAATTTCGGCAGCACCTCCCCTACACGTGGAGGTTTCCATAACCTGCATCAAATGAAACGGCACGATGGCCGACAACCACATGTACGGAGCAAGGAATGGCACGATGGCTCACTTCCACAAACATTCTTATAGCTTAAATTCCAAAGCCAACCATCATTTTCTAATTTCAACAACTAAAGTCCCACAATTTCCTAATTTCAACAACGAAAGCCCTACAATTCCCTAATTTCAACAAGTAAA
>NC_028450.1:25182384-25269018 GCF_000263155.2 Setaria italica | reverse complement strand
AAATATGGATATTTTCGGTAGAAAACTAATTAACAATTTTTAGTGATTTGACACGATTTTGAACAGTATATTTGAAAAGGCCACTAAAATACGTTATTCATGTAACGTTTGCCGAGTGTACCCATAAAACACTCGGCAAACATTGTATTTTGCCGAGTGTTTTCTATGTGCACTCGGCAAACAAGTTGCACGGGCCCACTTTCTTCGGCCTCGGTTGCAAAAAAAAAAACCCGAATTAACTTTGCCGAGTGCCCTGGATCTGGGCACTCGGCAAAGCACTAGTGTTTGCCGAGTGCCCAGATCCAGGGCACTCGGCAAAGTTAATTCGGGTTTTTTTTTTTGCAACCGAGGCCGAAGAAAGTGGGCCCGTGCAACTTGTTTGCCGAGTGCACATAGAAAACACTCGGCAAAATACAATGTTTGCCGAGTGTTTTATGGGTACACTCGGCAAACGTTACATGAAATAACGTATTTTAGTGGCCTTTTTCAAATATACTTGTTCAAAATCGTGTCAAAATCACTAAAAAATTGTTAAATTAGTTTTCTACCGAAAATATTCCATTATTTCATGCAGTTATAGCTCAAATTCCATTTATATCTAATAAAAATCTATAATTGCATTTAATCAATAAAAAATATCAAATGCATCCGAAAAATTTCCAAAATTTGACATGAACCAACATGTGTTGTATGTTGCCTGTACAAAAAGATTTGAAGGCACTCCTTAATTCATGTGTCACTTGAACACCAAATCTTATTGGCTCCTTTCTGACTTCTATGAATCCCTCCAGGAGATTAGTCGGTTTCTAAGCATGATAGGTCAGAAATTGGGCGAAACGTTCTCAATTTTTTACCACAGCCTACACACATAATATAATGACATCTTGACAAATCTTGTGATTTTCAGATTTCGTTTGGTTTTTTTACAATTTAACAACCATTGAACCAAAGGTTCGTGGTCGTGTTTTTTAAAAACAATGTTCAAAATTTCTTTTCATTTTCTGGTTGAGACCTCAATTTGGTCTCCATAATATGAATATGATTTTTTAACTGATTTCAATCCATTATTTCAAGTACGTGTAGTTAAAATTTGACTTCAATCAAAAAATTCCTATTAATGCAAACAAAGCATTAAAAATCCCAAACAGACCCGAAAATATACCAAATTTTAATATGTATAACCAAATGTCCTACGTGGGGAGTAGAAAAAGTGTGGAAGGTGTTGGAAGGAATTTTTTTTTTGTTTGCCTAGTGCCTCTTGGTGAGACCTTGGTCAAGTGTTACGTTTGACGATTGGTGCCTCAACACCCACCTCGAACTTTTGAGTGTGCCGAGTGTATGCGTCTCGGCACTCGCCGAACCAGACTTTGCCGAGTGTCACACGTCCAACACTCGGCAAAGGTGTAACGGCCGTCCCACGCTGTTATTGTCACCAGAGTGCGAAGATGACGCACGCGATACTGATTTGCCGAGTGTGTCTTCTTTGCCGAGTGTCGAGGAGTTGTTTGCCGAGTGCCAAAAATCAGGCACTCGGCAAACCTCTTCTTTGCCGAGTGTTTTATGTTCGCCGAGTGTCTCATTGTGAACACTCGGCAAAGACGGTGTTTGCCGAGTGCCCGAAAAAATGCACTCGGCACACTTTTTGCACTCGGCGAATTTACTGTTTCCGGTAGTGTTCATATGGGCTTGGCAAGCCGCAACGAACGCGTTGCGCATCAGGCTGAGTGGCTGACGATCCGGAAACCTGCGCATCGGCTTCGAGCCTTCGACAACATCACCAACGGGGACCCGGACTTCCTCGGCTGTGGCAGCTTCATGTTCAGCTCGGGATGAGAATCCCTTCTGCAAGCGGCTCCGAGAGCTGCAGGCCTTAACATCAAGCATCGTGGCAGCAGCAAGCTGAAGCGACGCGATTCGAGGCAAACGGTGAGGAGAAGCGGCGCCACAGCTCGGTCAATAGTGAAGAGCATAAAGGAGCCTAGGGGCACTTTAGTGATTTTTTTCATAAAACTAACGGACCAGCTAGCTCTAACGGCGACTTAAGTCCGACTTAAGTCTTCAAGTAACGGAATGGCATACAGGGATGAAAACATAAAAGTTGATTGCATTGAACGGATAATTTTAATGGCATACAAGGGAGGACTATAAGTTTCAATGGCATACAAAAATTTACTCTATAAGTTTCTCCTTTTAAGTTTGAGTAAATTTCCTCAATACTATTAGAATATTTCTCTTCCCCTCGCTGCCACTGTTTCTAATTTCTTCTAATTTCCTTTCCCTTGATCGTCATTCCGTTAAATTTTCCGTCTCAGCTCGTCACCTGGGCTAGAGGCGTACATATGCTACCTGTTACCTGTGCTGGATGGCACCTGCAGCCGGCCGGGTTTAAGTAAAGATGGCGGTGACTGCGCTGCATGGTATGTAGTGTACTCGCAAGCGCTCATCTGCATGCTCTTCCTGTGGCCGGGCAAGCTCAAGCTGGCAGTTGGCTTTGCCAACATCACCGGCTACACCATGCTCTAGGGGCTAGCGCTCGTCATGGAGCCCATCTGCAGCCAGGCCTTCGGCGCGCGTCGTAGCAAGCCGCTCGCGCTCGCGCTGCACCACATCGTGCTACTGCTGCCGCTCGTCGCTTATTGCCCATCTCCCTCCTCTCTCAGTGTGCCTCCGCAAGGGTGTCGCTGGCCGCTGGGGTCGCGCTCGCCGCCAGGCTCACTGGCCACAACCTATTCCTCGCGCTGCTCTTCGTCGCCATCCTCGGAGATGCACAAGGGCTCGTGGGTGGCACTGGCACCGACCTCCTACTACCTCCGCGGCACTAGATGACGTTGCTCCAGCTCGGTACGGGCCGCCGCGCTCTCCATCTGTTCGCCGCCGTCGTCCCGGCGGCCGCCACCTTCATGAAGCTCCCCATCGCTGGGCTCTGCGAGCCAGGCAACTGCCCGCAGACGGCTGGCTGCGGCGTCCTCGGCGGCAGCGCCCGCTATTAGAGCAGAGCAGAAGAGCGGCTCCGACTGTGCGTCGACGGTCGCGCGGCAGGCACAGATATATGCGGTGGGAGCAGGGGGTGCGCCAGGTAGAGGCAAAGGGCGGGCACGTAGGCTGGGATTGAGACAGCACCGGCGGGCGGAGCGCGATGCACGGGGAGTATAGTTCGCCATTTGGCCCGCGGGCCGGCCCATGGCATAGCATTTTGGCCCGGTACAGGCACGGCCTGCGACGGTAACTTTCGTCGCGATGCATGGGGAGTATAGTTCGCCTTTGGCCCGCGGGCCGGCCCATGGCATGACATTTTGGCCCGGTACAGGCACGGCCCGGCACGGTAACTTTCGTGCCCATGCCGGCCCGGCCTGCACCACGGGTCGAGCTCGGCCGTTGTCTCAGCCCGCGGGTTGGCCCAGCACGGCCTGGCCCATTTGGCCTATGGACACCAATGGGCGGTACGACCTATTTAGGCCGGTTAGGCCTGTTTCAGCCCACCTCCTGGCCATATAAAAGTGGCACGGCTGGCTGCTTCCCTGGAACCCTACCCCCTCCCAGCCGCCTTCCCCGCTCCCCCGCTACCCCCGCGCGGCCGCACCCTTCCAGCTTCCGCCGCTTGCCCACCTCCTCCCATGCCCCTCCGCCGCCTCCTCTCGCCCCCTTCCGCTGCCTCCCCTACGCCCCTTCGCCGCCGCCTCCCGCGGTCCTCTGCCGGCTCGTCCCGCTTCCCCGCCGCCGGTCCCGGCCACTTCCCCCGCACCCCTCCGCCATCTCCTCCCGCGGCCCTCCGCCGCCGCCTCCTCCCGCCGATTTGGTGGTGGCCTCACCGATTTGGGGAAATGCAGGCGGCAATGGGAAAAAGGAGGAGCCGGAGCCGTGCCGCGGGCCGGCACGAGCACGGCCAGGCCGCTAAGGCCCACCGGGCCAACGGGCTAGCACGGCCCGCCTAAGAAGGCCGTGGGCCATGCCTGTGCCCCTCCTTCGGCACGCGGGTTGGCATGGCCCGGCACAATTACTGTGCAGGCCTAATCGGGTCGGGCCTAATCGTGCCGGGCCAAACCGTGCCTGTGCCAGGCTAGGCCAGGCCACCCGTTTGGCCATCTATAACGGGGAGACTACACGGCGGAGGACCAAGGCGAGCCGCACATTGATTGCTAATAAAACTCGATTCCGTCAATGGTCGTATAGATAAGGTTCCAGTGGAACCACGTTGTCAGTGTCACAAGTGGATGGGAAATCTAACTTAATGGCAATTGAGGAAAAGGAAATTAGAAATAGTGGTAGCGAGGGGAAGGAGAAAATTTTGATGGTATTGAGGGAATCGTTATAAATTCCAATGGTATTGAGGGAATTTACTCTTTAAGTTTTAAGTTTTAGTGATCAACTGAAGGTCATCCAACTGATGGAAGTTGAAATCGGACCAATTTGATCCTTTGGGTGGTTTTGAAGATGATTTTGATAAAGGTGTCAACAATTGCAAAAAGAAAGGGTTGTCAGGAAAACTAATCTTGGAAACACTTCGCACATAGTTGATCCGTAAACATCCATGTATGCTTATCGAAGATCTTTATAGCCGTCTTCTCCGATCCAAAGTACGGCATGCCTATTTGGCAAGAAATGCCGACTTATTCATCCAAACAATGTTTAAATTTACAAATGATTTTGTTTGGCACATCTTCGATCGACTGCACGCATAAACCACAAAATACTGAAACGGATCCAAGGATCAAGCATGGTTTGTGTTGGGAGTAATATGCTGTCACGCAAATGATAAACAGAAACACTGAAAAAAATATTTTTGCACAAGAATAAAGACGTGGGCCATTATTTACTATCGACCTGATGATTGATCATACGACTCTATAGACGTCCGTCCGTACGGACGCAGTACGCTCGGTTGCAACTCAACGGCTATATACGAAACGTATATTATGGCACACTCACTCTTCGTGAATAGAAAATGTACAGATACAAACACATTCTCGAGAAGTTAAGGATCCTCCGATCCTCCAGACTAAACCACACAACGAAGACCTCGCGAGATCAATGCAAGACCACTCTTTTTGTGCACGCCATGATCAAGTCACGGCGAGCGCTGGAAAACCGCGGCGGCGAAGCTCTGCGCCCTGAGCTGCTCGTAGAACATGTTGATGAACTCCTCTGCCCTGTCGTCCACGTCAAAAAGCTCGCCGCCGCACTGCACCCACACGTCCCCGGCCACCATCACCTCATCATCTTCCTCCTCCTCGTCCTCCAGCTCCAACCGATGATCCTCCTCCACCGCGGTCTCTGTCAGCTCCGATGGCGCCGCCGCCGTGTCGGTCGAACCGCACGGCGTTCGGAACGAGCCGAAGCAGGAGGACACGGCGCCGGCGGCCGCGGCCGCCGCGCCGCCGCCTCTCAGCCGGGACCGGAGCAGCAGCCTCTTGGCAGCGAGGAACGCGGGGCTGGGGCTGTCGGCGCACGAGAACTCGCGCTCCATCAGCGCGCGAGCCGGCCACGGGCACTGGCTGCTCTTGCGCCGCCCGCCGCCGTGGTGGCGGTGGACGAGCGCCAGCGTCCTGCGCGCCACCCTGTGCATGAGCCGGCGCCGCTTCATGAAGAGGTACTTGAGGTAGTCGCCGGCCAGGGCGAGGAGACCGCGCAGCCGCCTGCCCGCCGCCGTGGAGCCGGCGGAGCGCCGGCGAGGGTCCTCCATGCCGCCGCCTTGCCGAGGCGTGCCTGTTCTTGCTAGGGTTTCTGCGAGCCTACATGTATATGTGTGTGTGTGTGGTAACTTGAGGAATCAATGTCCTGGGGATGTACTTGGGTCAAGCCGGCGTCCTTTTATAGCTTCAGCTGCGGTGGTAGCAACCAGAAACAACAGGCAGGGAGTATTGAGAGGAAAGTCATAGGTGACACAAGGGAGAGTCGCATGATTTCGGGGCAAGGAACGTTTTGGTGAATCAGGGAAGCAAGCTGTGCGAGCTAGCTGTCCGGCCGCAAGCTATGGTGTGTGCAACTTGTTCGTGGTGGTGCATGATTTTTCCACGCGCGCTCACATCTGCTTTCATGCATCCAGTTCGTTCCATCATCTCACATATTATACTGAAATTTAAACTAGCTAGGTCAAGATTTTGTGCGGCGTAAATGCTCAAAACGTCGTCTCTCGGACTGTGTATGCCGACTAGACTTAACTGTACCCCGTCAAATCACAAACAAGTGGCTTTTTAACATCGATCAATAAAATACAATTCTGAAAAACAAATTAACCTATTAATTTTCACAGTTATGTATATGTAAAGTTTCACGGTTGCTGCGGTGGCCCTTGGGCTACGACGGCGAGCACGCGGGGCGGCTGCCTTACAACGGCGTGAAGGTTGGGGTGCGAAGTCGTTAGGGAAAGCTGTGCTTGTTCTCAACCTATGGCAATGGCGTCGTCTGCGGATGTCATTTACCTCCATGGAGGCATTGCCAAAGCGACTCCTACCCTCTTGGATTTCCAGTTGAAAACCTATTCTGACTTGCCGGATAAGCGATGGTGATGACCCAACGTCACATCCTCGTTGGAGGCGCTGCTTTGGGATCCATACCTTCCAGTTTGGCCATGGTGGAGGTGCCCCTGTCACTGTGCAAGAAGTTTGTGACGAGTTGAGTAAAGTCTGTAGATGGCCATAATTCAGCAGGATGTTAGGTTTCTAAGTAGACAGGAGATGTGAAGGATGGTTGCTGCGAGGATAAAGCAAGGTTGAAGGAAAGATGCAGAAGAAGTTTGAAGTTGTCATTCTAACTTTTTTCTGTCTTTATGTTCTCAGTTTGAAATTTAGAGTCTAAGTACTCTTCTAATAATTTAGAGTCTAAGTACTCTTGTAACTTTTGGTTGTGTATATCCACTCGTGGATATAGAGACCGGATTTCCATCCATTATTAAAAAAAACAAATATACTCTGATTATTTGTCAACTATCAAAACAATGTTTGGAATGAGTATTTTTCTTTATGTATCCAACTTAGTAGCTAGTTTATAGTATGCATGATGGAACAAATATAAACAAGGATAAAATGAGAGAGATAAATTAACGTAACCCCGTTCTACTCTTCTGGAAGAAAAACTAAGTAAAGCAGGGGAAAACAAAGATCGACACAACACGGTTGATTTCCTTTCAAGAGAAAAGATCGACCCCTCGAAAATCCGCTAAAACCTTGGCCATCACGATTACGAGTAACGCGCAACAAAGCATCAATTTTCATGGCCACGCAAAGCACACACACTTGTCAGTAGATACCGCACCATCATCTGCATGCTTGGCAAAAAGGATATAATTCACCTAGACTGGACATTCTAGATGGCCCACACAGCTAGCTACTACTAGCAGCAAGCCAGAGGGCATCAGGGCCCATCTGCATGACGACCATGACCGGCCGCGTAGTTACTTGAGGAGAAGAAGCTGGAGAACGGCCAGAAGACCGGGGCAGCAGGCTGTTCGTCCCGGCGGACCGGCGGCGCCGAGCACGCAAGCACGGCAACGGCAGCAGCTTTAACCTGATCGGTCGCGGCCAGCCGCTTTACCCTTATCGCTTGCTTCGTTTCACCGCAACCACCCGCGAAGGGGGATTATATAATTAAATTACTATGGCTAATCCGCGTATCTGCCACTTCGAGCAAGCTCGGCCTCGATCACGCCGCGTTCTCGATCCAACTGATGGCAGCTCGATATCATTTCCATGTAGTGCAGTGCGCGAGTAGCCCAGCTCTGCTAGCTGTTTAGAGTACTCCCTCTGTTCTAATTAACATGACGCTGGTTAGCTTAAATTTGAGCTAAGCAACGCCAAATAAAAAAGAACGGAGGGAGTATCATTTATTTTGGATAACCGCCCTCTAACATGTAGTAACATACTTGCATATGTGCGCATCTTCCGGAGTGACCAAGGAAGGCGTAAACTTTGCTTGCAGGTGGCTGTGGCTCTACTTTTTTTTTTTTGGATAAAAGTGGCTCTACATGTTGTGTGCTCTAAGCTAATAAGAGCATGCCCGACATGCCAGTATGCCACCTTAGTCATCTTCTTAGCGCGCGTCGGCAGAGTGTGTTACATGAGCGAGAGGAATGAGAGAAAATGTGGGTTGCCTCTAGCTTAGCCGCCGGATAACAGCATCTCTAAAAAAATAATCATATATATATATATATATAAATATATATATATATAAAGAGGCTAAAATGCACCAATTCCATTTTATATTAAGGGTGCACACACCCATTCGAGCTCCAATTCCACTACCGCATGCTAAGAAACAATAAAGCCAACCAATCATGTGAAGCTACATTATCATAGAAATCCACCCACTAGAAACTTTGCATGCGAGGGAATCTTTCCTGGATTTGAATCTAAAAATGCAATATCTCCTAAACCGTAGATCCGATTTCAGATCCGTTTGAAGCATGTTGACGGAAAAAATGTGCCGAACAAAATGAGATCCATGACGGATATATTCTAATAATTTTTTAAAAATATGTAATTGCAACTATGTTGTAGTGTGAATTGCTATCATAGCTACAACATAATTACACCTTAGTTTTTAACCTAGTTATCACTGGTCACAACCAGTTAAAATCTAGTTATTACCATATTGCTACTGGTTGCAACCGTGTTACTATTGGTTGCAGCATGTTACTACCCAGCTAGTATCAACCAGTTACTTCTCAATTGCAACCAAGTTATACTAGTTGCAACCAGTAACTACACAACCCAGTTGCTACTCTGGTTGCAATCAGATATGATAGCAACTCTGAATTGCAACTGAATCTGATTATAGAGACCAGATGCAAAAAGTACACAGAGTTATAACTAGTTGCAACTCAGTAGTATACGGAGTTGCAATCAGTAATACACAGAGATGCAACTTGTGTAAAAATAATAAAATATATCCATATTGGATCTAGCTTAGTTGAGCACATTGTTTTGAGTAAGATGCAGCAAAGGGTTTGTTAATCGGGCTTACAATTTAGGAGAAAATTTATTTCAAAGAATCGAACCCACAAAAGATTCCATCCATGCATGCATGTCTGGTGGAATTTGTATGCAACGTGGCTGTGCATGGTAGGTGGATGATACAAATTAACTAGGACGCACGCACAACATGTTTGGTTGAGTGTGGGGTAGATCCAGCGCACCATCGGCCTAGGTGCATTCGTGCATTATAGCAAAACACTATGTATGTATGTATGTATGTATGTATGTATGTATGTATGTATGTATGTATGTATGTATGTATGTATGTATGTATGTATGTATGTATGTATGTATGTATGTGTGTTCACGCGTGCTGTGTATACAAGAACCTAGTCACCTACTGCTTCTAGCTAATCCCTAATATATAAGGAGTAAAGTGTGTGCCAGCGCTTCTTCAAATTGTGCGAGGGTTGCACATCTTTTTTTTTCATGACCGAAGTCAGCAGGGAGGGGCCTATCTCTTTTTTCAATAAAAGAAGATATTTGATGATCTAGGCCTTCAAATTTGTAATATATTGTAAATTGAAACGAAACGAGCATCATCTTAATTGTAAGATAACTATTCCCTTCAGTCATGAAAAAGTGTCATTTTGGGCATCTACACAAACATTAATACTCCCTCCGTTCCTAAGTCTCCGTCGCCTGAGCGTTTTTCGTTTTTCTACTAGTCTCCGTCGTCTGAGCTTCTTTCCCGCTTTTCTCGGTAGCGCAGGCTTCTTTCCCAGTCTCCGTCGCCTCATTTCATCTGCGCACTCTTTACTACACTGCCCGCTCCATTAGCTTTTATACGTATTCGACGTTTGCTCCGTCTGCCTATGTACTACCTCTTCCGTGACCACGAGCACCCTCAGCCATCGAGCCTCAGCGCCATCGTGGCCTTTTCAGCCATGGATGGTCTGTTCGGCACCGGCGACGAGAAGCTTGTTCGTGGTGTGAACTGGGCGTCGGATTCATGCGACGATGAAGAAGAGGATCATCAGGAGATTGCCCCTGCCGAAGAAGATGATGCTGATAGCGTTCATGCTCTAATGCAACTTGCATCAACTGAGGTAGCCAAGTTTCAATCTGATAAGGAAAGAGAAGATTGCACTAGCTTGCTGCTCCCTGTCTACCTTCCTCTTTTGTATGGACAACATGAACAGGATGTACATGTGCCTCTGTTACTTTGTTTTGGATTGGACGTGGCCTTGTTCACGGGTATGCTTTGGTTTAGTTTTATCAATGATTTTGTTTTGATGTTGGATGTCATCTAGACAGTGTAAAAAAGTTTATCATGAGTTGTGGATGAAATCTAGAATTTTTAATTTTGCTTGCAATTTGAATTCAGGCTAATAGATCATTGCAACTCCATACTGAACCTGATCTGACAAAATAACACCTCTAAGTACCGACACATGCTAATTGTATCTAGACTAAAATAATTCTAAGTACTGACGAATTGCATGGCTTGATTATGAAGCTGCAAAGGGCACTTCAAAGTGGTGGGAAGACGTCCTTGCAGCTCCAGGGTCTTCTTCTTCATGTGAGGGATGTTGTAGTGCTGCCCGCCATTATGCTTCATGATCTCCATCATGCAATCCTGCTGGGTTAGGAAAATTCGGTTCGATCTATCCACCGGATAGTTCTGACATGCCTCATCAACCTTCTTGACAATATCGTTAATGTTGTTTGGTGTACCTTTCTCAAACAAAGCTTGGATTGCTGCAAAAAATCCAATATCCAAGACACTCAAATCAGGTGAGTTAGGAGGTTGGCATGTTAGTCTAATGTCCCAACCATCAGCTTGGGTGGCCTGCACAAACGCTGGATCATCTACGGTAATGTGAGTCCTCGCATTGTCTTGTTGTATGAAGATTGGCATCCCTCTTTCTTCGGCTGGCCACTTAGCCTTCAATGCTAGTAGAACTTTGTTCACCATAAAGTCTCGGCTCACATCCTTTGTTACCGATGTCATGGGCTTTGTTACAGGGTCACCTGCAAATGCATACAAACTTATGTTAGGCACCAAGACAAAGTTATGTAAAGCATATGAAAAATTGAAAAATATCTTACCTCTCTCCCTATTTGGACTCTTTCTTTTTGCTGGTTCTACGTTGACAAAAGGGAAAATCCCTATTTTGCCATCAAATGTGCAATTTCCATTTGCATCATATCTAGGCCTTGTAACCACAGCTAGAAACATTACCTTTTCTATGAAATTCTTACTTTTAACAGAACGTTGTGGTCTTTCCTCATCATTAGCCAGAAAATATTTTTGGTTCTTACGTGTTCTATAGAACTATTTTTCATCAATGTACACAACATTGTACAATGGTTTGAAAGATAAACCATTCATCATCGACAAACAATATTTTACCTGAGCTTTTTTTTCTCATCGGTCAAACTAAACTTAAGGTCATTAGTGTGCCGACGAAAGTAGCCTTCTTTGGAACGCTTATAAAGAGTGCTTTTCTTCACTCCTAAAGCATTAGCGAGGTCTTGAAACGTAGAGCGTTGTTTTAGAGGAATGTTTTTTATGGCCTCCAAATCAATTTCTACTTGTTTCCTACCACAGTTCTTGGAATACTTGTTCACAATTCCTTGTATTCCACCATCTTGACCATTTTTCCAAATGGATTGTACAACTCTTAAAGGGTCATCAAATTTTTCAGAAACTGATTTCGAAACTCCACGATGAAAAATAGGTGGATCAGTTTTTGACAACAAGTTGAGGTAAATGGTGATCTTTAGATCATCAGGATAGAACTTCCTTTTCTTGTCGTTAGAACCTTCAAACATAATGCTTAAAAAATTGAATCACAGATAACTGAAACCTGAAGCTAACCGGGCTACATTGAATCATAGATAACTGAAACCTGAAGCTAACCAGGCTACATTGAATCACAGATAACTGAAAATGGTTTGTACATTGTAGCTGTCTGACAACACACTAACCTGAAACATCACCTACATTTGTTGATGCACCTTGCAGACCATCGGTATCCCCTCCATTTGTTGATGCACCTGCAGTTCACTAAAACTCTCCCCTCCATTTGTTGATGCACCTGCAGTTCACTAAAACTCTACTGAACTGAACTGAACCAAAAAGTCATCTAAATGATATCTGAACTTATATTGAAAATAGACTGCACCATCACCTTGCACCGAAGGAACCTGAACACCATCTGTTGCTACGTATGAAGAAACATGAACTCCATAGGCTGCACCATCACCTTGCACTCCATCTGCTCCATCTTCGTCATCTATGGCATGAAACAAAAAAGAAAGAATGAAATCGTAACCAGAAGGAGGACATGGTAAAACAGAAAAATGAGTGAAAGAGCACCTTCTATTCAATCGTCCCACACCATGTCATAATCGAGTTCATGAGCAGAGTCATCAAACTCTACAACATCATCCCAATCTATGGGATAGATTTGGCCTGATTCAGGTGGCTGTAGGTTCAAATCGATCCCTAATCCACGCATTGCTTTGGTACTGCAGCATGAATGAGGCAGAGAAACAGAGAAGCAAGGGGGAGAGTTCGCCGGAATTACCAGGGCATAGCGATCCTCCATGGTGATTTATATGGGCCATGGCAAAATCGAACTAGAGGAGTGGCGGACAATGAAAATTTGATGCTTTGGCGGCTAAATTTTGTTCTAATGGAAGATCAAACGAAAAAGCATGGCCGTGCACGGGTACGTACGTGAGCACGCGAAATTACGTGAGCGCGGCTACCCGCGCGCAGAGGATGTGAGCGCATTAATTGGCGTTTTCAGCAGCATCAGCACGTGATTAATCGGGCAAACGAACGGACGCCGGGGCATTAAGAAGACTGCGGCGATTAAAAGCAAATTGGCACTCCTTTCCTGCTGCTTGGTCACTGTGCCGATGGTTAATATGCTGGAGACTTAGGAACGGAGGGAGTACACCAGTTTGATCACTCATTACTACGACACATCAAACATTTACAAAATGAGGGAATAATGTAAGAAATAGATTTTAAATGAATTGCATTGCCAATTACTAAAATCTTGAAACTCTGTGAACTTCATAAACATTAGAGATGTTACTTGTGTAAATCTTTGTGCTCTCCTTGGAACCCATTCACATTTCTCAATGAAAAAATGTATGCCTCTCTCCATTTTGTTTCTTATAACTCTGATAGGTACTGGTATCCCTTGGACTCCAGTAGTCCGGTGAATGGCATCTCCACATATTGCACAGCAAAAAGTATGCCTCTCTACCAACTAGAAACTGAAATACCGAAAGAAATGCAGAAATTGAATCTGAAGCACCTCATTTTGAGCCCCATGAGGCAGGTATGGAGCCCAAATCAATCTTTGGGCCGATGCAGATTTTTTTTTGAGGGGGTCGGACCGATACAGATGCTACGATGAATATGTGGATCTTTTTGTATTTTTATATATTTTTTACGATTTTGCAGAAATAAATAGTTGAATGAAAAATTTGCAGAAATAGACCTATGCCGCTATACGAAGTGGCGGTAAAGGAGCATCGCTGGTTGAAACGGCAGTAAGGGGACCTACCGCTGGGTGAAATGGCGGTAGGACCCCGCTTGCAGCTTACCACCCCCCCCCGGTCCGGCGGACCACCCACGAAGATGACACGGTGCGGGGTTCAAGGCTCTTTTGCCGCTTCAGTTGGCGGAACTGGCGGGCCACCGTTTCAAACGGTGGAAGTGAGCCCCTTCCGCCAAATGAGCCGACGGGGCCAGCTGCTATAAAAGCGCGTGCGCGCCTACTTGGGGTGCTCACCCCTTTCTTTTGCGCCCGTCGCCAGAGACAGACCAAGAGCCAGAGAGAAGAGGAAGGGAGGGAAGGGAGGGAGAGGAGAAGGGAAGGAAAGAAAGAAAGAAAGGGAGGGAGGGAGGGAGGAGGGGAGGGAGTGGAGATTGAAGGTCCGCTCGTCGTTTCATTAGAGGTATTTTTGTAATCCCTTAGTTTAGTTAGTTTAGTTAGTGTAGTGGATAGATCTAGTAGTTAGTTTAGTGGACATGAGACATAGAAAAATGTAGGTTAGTTAGTCTAGTGGATTTTAGACATAGGAAAATGTAGCTAAGTCGGATTAGTGGATTTAGCTTAGGTATTTAGTTGATAGTATAATTAGTTTGTTGATTTATGTAGATTAATTTTAGATTAATATTATTTGCAATGCTAGGGTTATATTGTTGGCGCTAGAAATCGACTGATCGAATCCCCAGCGTTGGACACACGACCCAGGAGAATCTACTTAGCTCCTGTTCGGGTGATCACCCTGGTGCGGTTCGCGCGGAGTGCCAGCCAATCTGACCTGTTGATTGGCAAGGAGAGAAACGTGTCAAATCCCAGAGGTTGCGATCGGCTAAAGTTCCGATCTCGAGAAAGCTTATCAGCGGATCGGCCGATTTGCTGAAATAAGGAAATCGGCTATAATGCGACCGATTACCAAGCAACGTCAATAAAGAAAACCACTAAAGTAACCTAAACAACGCTACAGTAGCAACACTAGGAACAGATCTAATCGGCTATGCGTAAAATAAATAGATTAAATGACGAAATGCAAGAAAAGTCGAAATTGCCGATTCCTAGCTGGGTAACTAGTGATAAAACCAGAACGACAGGTAAAACCTAGAATTCTAGTAAATATCGATAACTGGTGAATAAATCTAAACGAAATGACAGCAATGCACCCGAAGTTAAAGCTTAGAAATTACTCGATAAGCGGAACTTACAAGATCGACCGGAGATCAAGTTGATGCAGCCCTACCAACCCGTACGAACTCGTAAAAAAGGAAAGTATTGGCGAAGTCGCCGGCTTGAAAGTAAGTACGAGGATAGTAGTTTGTTATATTGAGTTGATGATGATTACAGATCTACAGGGGTGGCTATTTATAGCCTGTTACAAACAACTTCTCATCCGACTAGAATTCTATCCCTAAATTTAAACAGAAAACGAATATTTACAAGTACGATTCGTACTAGGTAGATTATCACGCTCTTCATGGGCTGATTCCCTCTTAATCTTCATAATCCTCTTTAGGCCCACATCGGCCCAATTATTCCAGCCTCCTAATCGGCCGATTTCTATTCACCTTATCGGCAAGGGACAACCGATTAGGACCCACATGTCGAGGGCTCTGACTACTCCGACCCTGGGACCTAAGGTCGGGCGAGGTGGAGATCCTTAAATCGGCTGATTGATCCTCCCTTGGAGGGTCGGGCGCATCCGATCCCAAATCTCAGAGGTCGGGCGAGCCGAAGCTCCAAAGGTCAATCGGCCGATCCTCGACTGTAGCACCAATCGGCCGATCCTCGACTGTAGCACTAATCGGCCGATTTCCAGTCGTCGCCTCTGTGTCTCGCCGCATCTTCTAATTTCTTCCTCTTCTAACGCCGATTTTACTCGTGTCAAAATCTGGCGTCAACACATGCCCCCCAGTTTCGGAGTAAAACATAGTCTTTACTTCGAAATTCTTTTCAACTTCCTTTCCGAAACAAGCGCAATGAAAATATCCTTCCGTTTCGCGGTCTCCAACCTGATGATTGCAATCTTTTCAAAACGGGCGCCCACGACAACCACTCCTCCCGAAAAAATCAAAACGCCGGCGCGGTAAAAATTCCACTTTTACCCCTTCTCAGACCTCCTTTAAATATCAGCACGTCCCGTACTTCTCTTACGAGCTCACGTCTTTCTTCCCCAGCGCACAGGCCTTCTTCTCCCTCCGGCGCTTTCCTTAGTCCTCCAGTTTCCCGGCGCCTTTTTCCATCCACATTCCTTCCTACTCCTCCAATGGCGGCACCTTCAGGCACTTCACCAACGCCCGAAGCTCCGGAAATGGCCCCACCGGCGGAGGTTCCAGCGGCAATGGCGGCGGCTCCATCGACGGGAGAAGAAACTCCATCAGTGGAAGCTGGGGCTTCAACCGAAATACCACTGACGGCTTCATCATATGTAGCTCCTCCGGCGATCCCGCCGATTACGATGAGCTTCATCCCGGAGGTCATTACCGAAACTTTCCTTAACAGTAATGCATTTACTTTAGATCTATTCTTACTTCTGTACCCCCTTTTTCCTTTTTTAGACGGTTAGGCATCGCATTACCATTCGCCTTACAGAAACTCCTGGCCTTATCTGCCTTGGTCCCATGGGAAACCCAGATCCAACCGACCTAATCAATTTGGAAACCCATAGGATCCCTTTTAAGCAATCAACTATGGACCTAGATCAGTGGTCGGGAACTTTCAGGTCATGGCCGAATGAAACCCCCGGCTGGAGGGAATGGTACCAGCGGATAGCCGCCTCTAAGAGGGTCCAATGGGATGAGCGTAAAATCAGCCACTGCATCGATCTATCCTTGTCCCAAATGGAAAGGAACGAGCCACTAGTGATGGCAGCCTCCTACTTCTGGTCCGATGCCCTCAATGCATTCCTCTTTGGGCACGGACCCATGACACCCACCTTGGCCGATGTGGTTTTGCTGGCCGGCCTTGACATTTCCTCCCCGGACACCCCTTTTCGCCTTTTGGCCACGACATCCCATCGGCTGAACACAAGGGGAATCGGTGGATGGAAGGGATTCATCATATGCAACAAAAGGGCCGGATCAGTCGAGAACAGAGAGCACACGGCTTTCCTGATGATGTGGCTCGAGAAGCACTTCTTCTGGGGGAGGGTAGCTGGTCCGTCCACCAACACTCAAGCTCTGGCCGAGGCATTATCGTCAGGGGCCTCTGTTCCCCTTGGAAAGCATCTACTGGGGGCAGCCTATCACATGCTTCACCAAATCGGCATTAAATTATCCCAAGGGGAGCCGATTGGAAACCCCGACGGGCTCTGGTGGTTTATCAACTTATGGCTTAACCTGTACATGAGCAAGATTTCTCAGCAGCGAGTGGAGCACATGACATTCCCCAATATTGAATCGGCAGAGAATCCCACTGTCCGACGCCGATGTACATCTTTCGGCGAAGCAGCATCGGCCTTTTCTGGTTGCTCGTATTCTGCTACCAAGGTGGCCGAATACTTCAGGTGTTTTTATAATGGCTTCAGTGAAGACGCAACAAGCTGGTTCCCTTATCAGAGGAATGACCCAATCTTCGAGCTCCCTTCCTGCTTTGACTCGACTACTGGCTGATTCGATGAGGACCTCACAAATGAATTAATTAAACCAGGAATCTTACCGGCCAACTTCTTCTCGGGGAAGGATGCTCCTACTTATGAATTCTACAACCCCTCCGTTGCAGCACGGCAATTCGGCATGGGTCAATTGCCGATTCAGGCGTACTTCACCGGCCGAGCAAAGTTTAGAGATGAACTCACTACGGGTCTTGACTATAATCGGCTGCGAGATCGGATCCCAGACTCCAGTACCATAGATCTGAATGAATGGATAGTAGCCCCTTTCGCTGTTCAGCCATTCAAGCTATGGTGGGCTGAATGGAAACAGTACCTATTCTGTATTTCTGCATCGACATACTGCAACTTCCTAGATCCAGCCAACATCGATCCGAATGCCGAGGTATTCTTCTTTTCCCTGGCCGATTTTTGTTTCCTCTTAATGTTTGTTAACATATATACTAACTCCTGCTGTTGGCTTCTGAAAACCGCGTTCCCCCAAAATGCAGTCGGAGTGGCCGGCCGATAGAGGACCGTTACCCATACACCACCTTCCCCCTTATCGGCTATCATGCCCCTTCCGTGGATGTTATTGCCGGTCGAGCGAAGCAGGCGTAGAAGAAGGTTGTCAAGAAGACCAGTCGCCGAGTACGTGCTCGCATAGAATCGGCCAATTCTCCTATGATTACATCGGCAGATACTTCGACCGTGCCGCCCCTTCCAACTGCTGGAGAAGTAGACATTCAAGTTGTCACGGAAGCCGGAGCAGCCGCTGCGTCATTACTGGTGGAGGCCATGCAGGTAAACTTGTTGTCCGATCTTCTCGATTGCCATCTCTATACTGACTCCTCTTATATTAGACTGCACAAATCACCTTCGTGAACCCCCAGCAATCGGTAGTAACCCAAGCAGTCGATAAAACACCAACGCTTCCATCTGCCGAGGTATACTACCCTTCAACCCATTCTCCTAGTATTCGGATGATGCGCTTATTCAATTTTTGACATAGGTCACCGACACGCTAAGCGTCCCGCCTAATCAACCATTGGTCATCTTTCGAGAAGCTGGCCCGAGTAGAGCGCCAATCATTGTGGAGTCTTCTTCTTCTGACGAATCAATGGTACCAGCCCCTGAATCGAGGGTAACGGTCTCTCAAACGCAGTTTGAAGAAATCCGTTTTAAGGAGGTAAGAGATTTCCCACCCTTAATTGGCCGATTTGCTATCACCATCGGCTGACTTGTTTTATTTTTGATTTACTAATTTCCAGGAGCAGGACACCCCCAACAATAGCCTTTTCTCGTTCGCGGTCACCCTCTCCGATGATGAGGAGGTCGCCTCCCATCAGGTTACTCTGAGCTCCGTTCCTGATGACGTCCGTGCCAAGCTTGCAGGCATACGATCCCTTCTTCAAGAGGACATCGGCCGATTGGTAGAGGATGCCTCGCCGATTCGGCAGCTTTTTGGTGACGTCAGCGGGCGAGTACCAGAAGAGGCGGAAGAGGCCTTGGCGCCGGCTGCGTATATCGAGTCAATGAGGATTCCGGTCTTTAGGGTCCTGCGTCATATGGCCGATCGCGCCAAGCTGACCAAGACTCGTGAAGAAGAAGATCTGTACAAACGTCAAGCCCAAGAGGTGCATCAACGGATCCACTTTCTGGAAGATTCTCACCCTGGAATTGTTGGCATGATAGATCGCCTCAAACACCGAAGAGCAGAACTTGCCAAGGAGATGGAGCAAGTGACCAAAGAAATAACCACCGAAGAGAAGAGGCTTCAGGAACTCCCTTCCGTCATCGCCGATCTGAAATGGGAGAGGCAGCATCTAGCTCACGAAGCCCTCAAACTCCACCGCCACATATCAGAAGTCCCAGGATCGGCAGAGGATGACCAACGGGTTCTGGACTCGGCCGATCAGATCCGGCGCCAAGCGATCGCAACTATCAACGCCCTTCTGGGTGACCTGTAAAAGCACTGGTAGTCTTGTACGAACATTAATACCTCCTTTGACCGTCCTTCGCGGCGCCCCCTTATTTACTACCCTTTTTACTTCTGATGGGACGTGTCTTACCAAACATCCACACTTTCTTCGCTTATAAATACCGGCTTCGGTTCCATTTTGAGAGCACTCGTTTAACTCGACCCTATCTTCCCAGACTTGTTCCCGTCGGTGCGCTTTGCAGTCATGTCTTCTTCATCCTCTTCCTTTTCCTCTGTTAATCAGGTAAGAGATTTGCCATCGTCCTCTTTCTCAGTTTAATTCTCCTGAAAAGAATCACATCTTCGGCGGCTATATATATTGTTGCTTTTCCCAGCCGCGGCGCCTTAGCCCTGAACTCGAACGGGTCATCGGGCTCGTGTACTCTGACGAACCATTGTCACCAGAAGACAAGGATCTAATCAGGGCTCATCGTGAAGAACTCAAGGAGCACGTTCCCGCCGACGTCCGACGGATCTGGGACTTCCTTGATGGCAATGACCACAGGCGACCTCAAGCAGACAGAAGTCACACGCTTCCTTGTCAAATTGCCCTTGAAGATGCAGCGGTAGGAACATCACGTCCGGCAATGGACCAAAGTCATCCTCTTCCCCGTCAAGTTGAAGAGGAAGCCGCAATGAAAGAGATAGAAGAACGGCACATACGCCTTCTGATAGAACTAGGTCGGGTTGAGAGAGAGCTTAAGAAGAGGCGTGGTTAATTATTTTTTGTTCTAAAAGCGACTTGTACCGCATCGGCCGTGTAACTCATCGTCCGTACCGAATAATATATCGGCCGATTTGGACGATTATGTTTTCTCTTTAGGCGATTCTTTTTGTATCGGCTGTGTGTTTGCTCATCATGGTTGATCCTTATGCTCTGACCCATATACTAGGGTAGTACCTTTTCAAGTACCTTCCGTTCAAAGCCCTAGTAAACTCTTCTCCTTCGATCGTTTCTAGAATATAAACGTTTCCTGGAGCATATCGGCCGATTTTATACGGCCCTTCCCACGTAGGGGACCACTTACCGAATTTAGGATCTTTTGACCCGATCGGCAGCACTAACTTCCATACCAGGTCTCCTGGAGAGAACTGCTTGACTTTGACCTTCTTATCATACCATCCGGCCACTTTCTTCTTGTTTTCTTCGATACTTATTAAAGCTCTCAATCGTTGGCTGGCCAAGTCATCAAGTTCCGTTTTCATGAGTGAGGAGTAGTCATCGGCCGCCAACTGATCCTGGAGTGAGGTGCGTCTCGACCCTATCCTCAATTCCCATGGTAGTACCACCTCGTGACCGTACACCAGCTAATAAGGAGACATCTTGGTGGCCCCGTGGCAAGCCATCCTGTATGCCCATAGGGCTTCGGTCAGACATAAATGCCATTTTTTCGGCTGCTCCTCTATCTTCCTCTTGATTAACTTAATTATCCCTTTGTTGGAAGATTCGGCCTGGCCATTAGCTTGGGCATAGTACGGGGAGGAGTTTAACAATTTGATCCCCATATGGGCCGTGAACTCCTCGAATTCTCCTGATGTAAACATCGTTCCTTGATCGGTCGTGATGGTCTGGGGAATGCCGAAACGGTAGACGATATGGTCTCTTACGAAGTCAACCATAACGGCCGATGTTACGGCCTTTAGCGGAATCGCCTCCACCCACTTGGTGAAATAATCTGTGGCTACCAGAATGAACTTGTGCCCTTTGCTTGACGGAGGATAGATTTGGCCGATGAAGTCTATTCCCCACCCTCTGAACGGCCATGGTTTGATAATGGGATTCATGGCCGATGCGGGCGCACGTTGTACATTCCTGTATTTCTGACAATCTTGGCATCCTTTATAATATTTGAAGCAATCTTCGATGATCGTCGGCCAGTAGTACCCATTATTCCTAATCATCCATTTCATCTTATGTGCCGACTGGTGGGCTCCACACACTCCTTCGTGGATTTCTCCCATCAGAGTCTTCGCCTCCTCCGTTCCTAGACACTTGAGTAGGACGCCATCAATTGTTTGGTAGAACAAGTCGTCTTCTAGTAACACGTATTTAGTAGCATGAAATCGTACCCACCGATCCACTTTCTTAGATGGATCTTTTAGGTAATCGGCGATCTCTTTTCGCCAGTCATCGGCCGCGAGCTCTAGAGCCATAGCGCCTTGAATCGGCCGATACCCAGATGCATGTTGGGCGAGCTTGTTGGCATCCTCGTTGTGATTCCTTGGGATGTGCTCAATAACCGCAGACTTGAATTCTTTCAGAAGCTGCAGGCAATCTTCGTAATAAATCCTTAACACATCGTCCTTGCATTCGGATCTCCCTGTTAATTGATCCACTATAAGCATGGAATCCCCGAAAATTTTGACAGAATTAGCCTTGACTTCCCTTAATAATTGTAACCCCTTCAGCACAGCTCGGTACTCTGCTTGATTGTTAGTGGCCGATGCTTCTATCAGCAGAGAGAAATCATAGCTTGACCCCTGAGGCGATATGAGGACGATGTCGATTCCTGATCCGGCCCCACATGACGATCCATCAAAGTATAAGGTCCAAGGTACTGGTTCCACGAAGGTAGCCTCTGGTCCATAGTGTTGGGCAACGAAATCGGCCATGACTTGTCCCTTAAGGGCCTTTGCCGATTCATATCGAAGATCAAATTCTGACAAAGCTAAGATCCATTTTCCGATTCGTCCTTTCAAAATCGGCAACGACAGCATGTATTTCACCACGTCGTCTTTGCATACGACCACACATTCTACCGACAGCAAATAGTGCCTGAGTTTGGTGCATGAGAAGTAAAGGTATAGGCACAACCGCTCTACTGGAGGATACCTTGTTTCGGCGTCCAGAAGTCTTCTACTGACATAATAAATTACCTGTTCTTTTCCCTCGAACTCCTGGACCAGAGCCGACCCGATAGCTCGTTCATCGGCTGATAAATATAGTTTAAACGGCTTACTAGTTTGAGGTGGGACCAATACTGGTGGTGAGACCAAGTACTGCTTGATATCTTCTAATGCCTTGCGTTGCTCTTCTCCCCATATGAACTCCTGGTCGGACTTCAACTTTAATAATGGTGTGAAGGCTTGGATACGCCCAGACAGATTAGATATGAATCTTCTGATGAAATTCACCTTGCCGATTAGAGATTGCAACTCAGTTTTATTTTGCGGGGCCACGACTTTATTGATGGCCGCTATGGTCTTCCGGTTGATTTCTATTCCCCGCTCATGCACCATGAATCCTAAGAATTGTCCGGCGGATACACCGAAGGCACACTTATTCGGGTTCATCTTCAGCCCATGTTTCTTCGTGCATTCCAGTACCTATCGCAAATCGGCCAGGTGCTCCTGGTGTCCTTTTGACTTTACTACGACGTCGTCGATGTAAATTTCTACCAATATGCCAATAAGTTTGTGAAATATGTAATTCATGGCCCTCTGATATGTAGCGCCGGCGTTCTTCAAACCGAAAGTCATTACCACCCATTCGAATAAACCAAGGTGACCCGGGCATCTGAAGGCCGTTTTTGATATGTCCTCTTCGGCCATTAGTATCTGATTGTACCCAGCGTTTCGATCCATGAAACTAATAACCTTGTGTCCTGCGGCGGCATCTATCAGCACATCAGCCGTCGGCATGGGGTATCCGTCCATTGGTGTAGCCTGATTGAGGTTCCTGAAATCGACGCATACGCGTAGCTTTCCGTTTTTCTTGTATACTGGAACAATGTTGGAGATCCACTCGGCATAACGGCATTGCCGAATAAATTTTGCTTCGATTAGCCGCGTTATTTCGGCTTTTATGTTTGGTAGGATTTTAGGATTACACCGCCATGCAGGCTGTTGATACGGCCGATACCCCGGCTTTATGGGTAACCGATGCTCGACAATAGATCGGTCTAATCTGGGCATCTCACGGTATTCCCAAGCAAAGCAATCCTTAAATTCCCTTAATAAATTTGTCAATTTACATTTATATTCCGGATCCAAATTTGCACTAATATATGTCGGCCTTGGTTTGGTGCCATCACCTAAGTCTATCATTTCTAATGAATCGGCCGACGTGAATCCGTGTCCCAGCTTCCCATCTTCTCGGGCGAACTGATCCATTTAGTCTGAGTCTTCGGAGCCGACTGCTCGGATCGGCTGCAGGCCAAAATCGGACACCTTCAAGAAATCAGTGTCCCATATTCTTCCGGATATGCACTTGACATTCTCGCAGCTCCACTGCTGCGTGTCGGCTGCCGCGACGCTGTATGCGGAATCGGCGGTGACCACCTCGATATTGTCGCCGACCCATTGCACGAGGCATTGGTTCATTGTAGACGGGATGCAGCAATTTGCATGTATCCAGTCTCGGCCGAGTAGCATGTTGTAGGACCCTTTGCCATTAATGATAAAGAAAGTAGTAGGAAGGGTCTTACTGCCGATGGTGAGGTCGACGCAGAGTGCACCGCGAGCGGGGGATACGTTGCCTTCGAAGTCTTTGAGGATCATATCCATCCTGGTCAGGTCGTCATCGCTCTTCCCTAGCTTCTGGAACATGGCGTATGGCATGATGTTAACTGCAGCTCCTCCGTCTACCAGTAATCTGGTGATGGGTCGGCCGTTGACATGCCCTTTAAGAAACAACGCCTTCAGGTGTTGTCATTTGTCATCTTCGGGCTTCTCGAATGTGGCTGTCATTGGTTCCAAAGCCAATTGTGCCATCTGCTCTTCTATTGCCGACATGTTCTGTCGGTCGGCGGGAGTCATGAACTCCATCGGCAGTATGAAAACCATGCCGATGTCAGCTGCCGATTTGTCGTCTCCCCTGTCGCCTCTTTTGGGGCGCCAGACCTGAGACCTGCCGTTTTTCTCATCCGTCGTATGCCGTTGTTCTTCTTCCTGCTGTTCCCACTGGCGGAGACGTTGGATTCTTCTTTTTTGAGACTTGGTCAGTCCATCAGGGCACCACCTAAGGTTCACTGGTTTGGTCTGTGGCCTGGCGCGTTCCCATTCTGGTTCGCGTCCTAAAGGACTCTCGTCTGATACCTGAGCATCGGCCATCTCTTCAAGTCGATCGTGGATGCAAACCTTGTTTTCTGGCCGTTCATGTCGATCAAATCTGCCCCCTGGCCTATCATTCCGCTCGCGCCTGCCTTCCGACCGGTCATATCGGTCACTTCTGCCCCCCAGCCGATCACGTACTGGAGGGCGCTGGTCTTCTTGGTCGCGCCAGTTCCTGCTGATCGGCTCTGGTTTTCCATCTCTGGAGCGAGACCTTCTGAACGGCCGATTGTTACGATACGAGCCGTTGCACTCAGGGCAATTATCGGCCGATGGCAACCTGAGGTTGCTTTCCCAACAGTGGATGAAGAACGGACATCGCCAGTGATCTTCATGTCACCGCATCGCCTCTTCCCGGGATCTCGTGCGTTCATGTTGCCGTTGATATTTATTGAGTAGAAATTGGGAAGTAATGGGCTTACGTGGTTCTCCCACTCCGTCGTCATCATCCTCCATCCGCCGTTTTCCCTTGACGTCTTCGGGAACTGCTTGATTTCTGGGGTCCATGGCGCCACTTTGCTTAGCCGATTCGGACGTTAGTACCTTGGTTTGGAGTGAATTTCTCCCTGTATCAACCATGTTGGTGGGGAACGGGTGCTGGTCGATCTTCATCGGCTTGGCTAGTTTCGTTGGAACTTCAAATTTGAGTCTGCCTTGCTCGATGGCCGACTGTATCTGCTGCCGGAAGATTTTGCATTCATTTGTATCATGGGAGGTAGCGTTATGCCACTTACAATATTTCATCTTCTTCAGTTGTTCGGCAGACGGAATCTTATGGTACGGCGAGAGCTTGATCTGTCCTTCCTGGAGGAGGAGGTCGAAGATTTTATCGGCTTTTGATGTGTCGAATCCGAACGTTTCCGGCTCCTTCTTTCTGAACGGACACGATATCGGCTTCTTCCCTTTAACCCATTTTGCAAGGGCGATCTCTGTGTCTTCTTCGGTTTCGACCTCTTCTAAGTATGTCACCTTCTTCTGGAAGTTCCTCCGTGGATCAAAAGGGCGAATTTCTTGACCAGACAATCGGTGGACGATTTGGCTTAAGCTCTCAAACTCCTGTGAGGCGTATTTTTCTTTGATATGAGGTAGGAGACCTTGGAAGGCTATATCGGCCAATTGTGCATCAGTCAGGGCCAGGGAATAGCACTTATTCCTGATCTCCCTGAACCTCTGGACATATGAGGATATCGGCTCGTCGCTTCTCTGCCTGAGGCTGGTTAAATCGGACAGCTTCATTTCATGTATCCCGACGTAGAAGTATTTGTGAAACTGCCTTTCCAGATCAGCCCACATAATTATCGAGTTGGGCAGTAATGTAGTGAACCACTGAAAGGCTGACCCAGATAGAGATGACGAGAAAAGGCGCACCCGTAGAGCATCCTGCGCCGCTGCTTCCCCGCATTGGATGATGAATCTGTTCACGTGTTCCACAGTTGAGGTGTCGTCCAGTCCCAAAAACTTAGTGAAATCAGGAACTTTATACCGATGGGGAAACGGCAGCAAGTCGTATGTAGGCGGGTATGGTGTCTTGTACGTGTAGGTCTGTACCTTCGGTTTTAAACCGAATTGCTCTTGAATCACCTCTGCTATGCGCGCTGTCCAGTCTGGCTGTTGCTGGTGTACCGTGGGCTGGGGAACTGGTACGTGCTGGTATACTGGCGGCGGGATGACTTGATGATGGGTGAAAGCGTGCGGTGTCTGATGTGTCATAGCCGGCTGCGTAGTCAGGGTCGGCTGTCTGAATGAGTCGCCCGCTTCGTCATACAGCACGAGCGGCGCAAAGCCCCGAAGTACTTCCATTGTTTTTGCCGCCCTGCTCATCTCCGGCGTGACATGTTGATACTGTGGCATGACTGGCCTAACGGCCGCCTGGAAAGACGCCTGGAGTTGAGGACTTCCATGGCTGGCCGGTTGATCCTGGGCGGCCGTCACTGATGGTGCCCCCCAAGGCGCTGGATTCAAAGGAGGAAACTGCGCGGAGGACAACTGAATGGGACGCGGCTGGAGATGTTGCGCGCCATTAGACCCCATAGGGATCGATGATGAGGAAGCGCCAGAACCTCCAACTGGAATTTGGGTCGGCTGAGAAGCCGAATAAGGTGCATTTGAATAACTCTTGTTCGGAGTCGTAATTGGTGGAGCATATGCCGGCCCCTGGTACCCTTGAGATACGCCGCTAGCTAAAGAGCTGATGACGGCATTATATACCGTATTAGAAATCACCGGGGATTGATCGATGAAAGCTTGATAGACAGATTGTTGAACCATCTCGGATATCTTGTCCGAGTCCTCGGTGATTGTGATCTGGCGGGGAGTTGGAAACGGAGTCTTTTTGACAGTTTCTCCGCTCCTGGTGCGACTGAAGGAATGCAAACATGCCTTCTGGTAGTATGCCATCTGCTTCTCCAATTCTTCCCTCTGGTCATCCCTGAGGTCTGCTTCTGTCACTTCGATGACGTTATCTTCCGAGACTTCAGCCGCTTTCGACATAGTGGCGGTTGTACTGGTCCCACTGGGCGTGCCAAAAGTGTGTTGGCGCTAGAAATCGACTGATCGAATCCCCAGCGTCGGACACACGACCCATGAGAATCTGCTTAGCTCCTGTTCGGGTGATCGCCCTGGTGCGGTTCGCGCGGCGTGCCAGCCAATCTGACCTGTTGATTGGCAAGGAGAGAAATGTGTCAAATCCCAGAGGTTGCAATCGGCTAAAGTTCCGATCTCGAGAAAGCTTATCAGCGGATTGACCGATTTGCTGAAATAAGGAAATCGGTTATAATGCGACCGATTACCAAGCAACGTCAATAAAGAAAACCACTAAAGTAACCTAAACAACGCTACAGTAGCAACACTAAGAACAGATCTAATCGGCTATGCGTAAAATAAACAGATTAAATGACGAAATGCAAGAAAAGCCGAAATTGCCGATTCCTAGCTGGGTAACTAGTGATAAAACCAGAACGACAGGTAAAACCTAGAATTCTAGTAAATATCGATAACTGGTGAATAAATCTAAACGAAACGACAGCGATGCGCCCGAAGTTAAAGCTTAGAAATTACTCGATAAGCGGAACTTACAAGATCGACCGGAGATCAAGTTGATGCAGCCCTGCCAACCCGTACGAACTCGAAAAAAAGGAAAGTATTGGCGAAGTCGCCGGCTTGAAAGTAAGTACGAGGAAATAGTAGTTTGTTGTATTGAGTTGATGATGATTACAGATCTACAGGGGTGGCTATTTATAGCCTGTTACAAACGACTTCTCATCCGACTAGAACTCTATCCCTAAATTTAAACAGAAAACGAATATTTACAAGTACGATTCGTACTAGGTAGATTATCACGCTCTTCATGGGTTGATTCCCTCTTAATCTTCATAATCCTCTTTAGGCCCACATCGGCCCAATTATTCCAGCCTCCTAATCGGCCGATTTCTATTCACCTTATCGGCAAGGGACAACCGATTAGGACCCACATGTCGAGGGCTCTGACTACTCCGACCCTGGGACCTAAGGTCGGGTGAGGCAGAGATCCTTAAATCCGCCGATTGATCCTCCCTTGGAGGGTCGGGCGCATCCGATCCCAAATCTCAGAGGTCGGGCGAGCCGAAGCTCCAAAGGTCAATCGGCCGATCCTCGACTGTAGCACCAATCGGCCGATCCTCGACTGTAGCACTAATCGGCTGATTTCCAGTCGTCGCCTCTGTGTCTCGCCGCATCTTCTAATTTCTCCCTCTTCTAACGCCGATTTTACTCGTGTCAAAATCTGGCGTCAACAACTATGTATAGGTATTCAAGATGTAATTGGTTCAGGGGTAGTTGGAATTATTAGATTTAGTCAGAACTTTTGTTCTTGTCACGTATATTGACCCTTTGTTTAGTGTTACATTAATGTAGTAATATTTTGTACCTATGATAGTATCATGTATATTGACTTGCTAAAATGAAATGAATTAGTTCGTTAGGTTGGACCGTATATTGAAATGTAGGTGTCGTTCGTGTTAACTGATTTTAGTTATTAAGAGTAACTTGCACTGTTCGTGTCGTGTGTATTGGCAGGCATGTCGGAAAGTTTATATTTCCAAGTGTTCTATAGTCTGGGGGAGGTTAGATATGGTCCAGAAGGGATAGATTTGAGTGCATTTCAGTCTTTCTACAAGTATTTACCAAGAGCAAGAGAGAGGACTTGGGGAGGCATATGCAGGTGGTTTTGTAAGGATTTCGGTATTGATAGAGATCAAGTGGGTGTGTCTGTTAGGGCTGTAGTGAGAAGACGGCCTGACATAAACTTTTGGAAGCTGATCCCGCTTGAAGGAACCTAAACTACTCGGTTTATGTAAAAGGTTGCACGAAGCGCGGTTTACCGCTCATATGGTATGTTCAAGTGTTCACAAAGGCTGGGTCTAGCAGTCAGATGAAAGAAGATGTGGGAGGTGCTGAAGTTGAAGCCGAGAAAGCTGTGGAGAGTACTGATGGGCAAAATGAAGAAGTTAATGAAGAGCGGGCAGAAGAGGGAGATGCAGAGGATGATGATGCAACCCATGAGCGAAATGGGGAGGCTGATGAGGGGGAAGACATGCCTGAGTTAGTTGAGCAGGTGGAGAGGGAAGGAATAAGAGGAAAATGGTGCCATGAATGATGACTCATCGGATGTGGAAGATACTTACCCTGTCCCACGGAACTGGTCAACTTATGACCATTCCGCCCTACTGGTCAATGTAGGGAAAAATATCCCTTGGGAGTACAGGGAGAATGAAGTTTGCGTGTGTGCTATGTACACCAGTGGGGATGAGGTGAAGGCAGCTGTGAAGCGATGGTCCACTTTATCTTTGCAGCGTCAGTTTAAGGTGGTGAAGAGTAACCCGACGGTGTATGATCTGTGCTGTGTGAGCAGCAATTGCCCCTTTAGGGTGCACGCATACAAGGGGAAGTGGAAGGATTACTGGGAGGTGACTAGAGTGGTTGACCAATGTTTTCTGGATGAATTAGAAGGAACACACCGTAATCTCACTACTGATTTTGTTGCTCAATACATGTATCCTCAGATAAGGGAGAATCCCAGCTTCGAATCCGTCGATTGTTTGTACCATAGAGGACAAGTTCAAGTACAAGATTAGTTACAACAAAATCTACCGAGCCAAGCAGAAGGCGCTGGAGATGAAGTGGGGTATGTACAAAGCATCGTATGACAACCTCTCTCTCCTATTTCACACCATATGCCAGAGGAACCCAGGAAGTTACTACGACCTGAAAGCCTATCCATGTGCTCAGTTTCTAGGCAAACAGGTTCTACAGCGGTCAATCCATGCCTTGGGTCCTTGCATTGAGGCTTTTCAGCGATGTCGTACAGTTATTTACATTGATGGCACATTTCTGACTGGAAGGTATAAAGGCACAATCTTGACAGCTGTTGGGTCCGACGGTAACAATCAGGTGTTACCGCTGGCGATCACTTTTGTGGAGGAGTCTGGAGATAGCTAGTATTGGTTCCTAGAGAGGATGAAGCAGATAATTGTGAAGGACGTGGAGGGTGTCTGTCTAATTCATGATCGGCATAAAGGAATTCTACAAGCAATCGAAGACCTATAGAATGGAAGTGTGCAGCATTTCAGGGTGCCGATATGGCCGGACTCAAAGAGTAGGTGGTGCATCAGGCATATGGGTGCAAACTTCCATAGTCAATTCAAGAACAAGTCCCTTATGAAAATGTTCAAGCGGCTATACAGCTAGAATCAAGAGAGGAAAATTCAACCTGCTGTGGAAGAAAACTTGATGAGCTTACAAAGAAAACAATCCGAAGATCTAGGCAAGAGGCTGTTAAACAGCGAGGCCGACCTCCCTGTGTCTCTGGAGGACATCAGACTCGATGGTTCGAATGTCAGGCAAAGATGGGGAAGGTCCATCAAGCGCTTCTCATAGTGGATTGAGCATGAGTCGAAGGAAAAGTGGGCATTACTTTATGACGAGGGAGGTGCTCAATGGGGAATAATGACTACAAACCTAGCTGAGGTTTACAACTGGGTCCTGCGCGGTGTTCGAGGCCTGCCCCTTGTTGGTATCGTGGAATTCTTCCTATACCACACCATGAAGTATTTCAAGGAAAGGTACCATATCGCCGATAACTTAATGCGCGATAATCACCAAATTTATAGGTACAAGATGACAGAGTACATGGAGGAGGCGATTAAGAAGGCTCATAAGCATCGTGTCAATGAAGTTAGAGGTGTGGAAAGATGGTTCGAGGTTGTTTGCAGGGACAAAGGTCGATTGGGGAGAGACGCGAGAAACACACACAGGAGTGCATCATCAGCAATGAAGGGTGTGTTTGCTCTTGCCAGAAGCCAAGGTTGCTGCACAGGCCTTGCACCCATGTCATTGCTGCATGCATCGAGGTAGGGAGACTTCAGCCTCGTCGGTTCGTGCCACGTTACTTCCTGAAGGAAATTATATGGCACACTTGGAGGAATGAGATTTATGGATTTCATTTACTAGGAAACTTCATAAACAATCCTCGTAATGCCGCAAGCTACATTCCTAACCTTGATCCAGAAATGTTTCAAGGGGTCGGGCGACGCAACAAAAGACGCATCCGAAACAATATGGATCAATCTGAAGCCAGTCCTGATGTTCGCCTCTGCTCCAAGTGCCATGAAGTTGGTCACACCTACAAGAACTGCCCTACAACAGCATATGGAGGCGGGAGTAGCCAAGCTGGACCTTTAAACGGTGATGCAAATGCTGCAGTGCATGGTCGAGGTCATCGTGCACGTAGCAACAATGACAGGCTTCTGTGATTCATGTCTTGGATGTTTTCGTACTCATTGTGTTTTATGTTTGTGAAGTCGTTGTGTTGTATGTTTGTGAACTCGTAACTTAGGCAAACCTTATCATATGTAACGTCATTCGTGATGTTTGTTGTATGTCGAGAGACTCATATATTTCTTAGATTGTGGAATGTAACCTAGGTTGTAGTAGTAAGACATTGTAATATTTGCATATCGTGTACTATTTCATTTACGCTGCCTTTGCAATATCTCATGTCTAGTGCATTTTATTTCATTTACATTTTGCCTCTATTATTATTTTTGATGCGTACTTATATTTTTTGTGTTCCAGGTATGGCGCAGGAGGTTCCAGAGGGGTATCAGACCCCTGAGTTGCTCGACCCTATCTTGGACGGCCTTCACAGGTCATTCATGTCAGCCGTACGGGATGCGAGGCTAGGCACACTTCAGGCACGTGTCCCGCTTTCGACGATGCCGATCGACACCCGTTGGATTCCGAGGTATGTCGTACTTAGTTAAATAAATGGAAAGTTCTAACATTGTGTTGTTTGAACTAATAAATGGTATGCATGCTACAGGTTACGCGCTACAGGCCTCCTCCCTCTAGCGAGGTTGGTTGAGGGAGACGTCGACGCGCGGGGGGCGGAGAAGTCGACATGGTTCCACTTCGACATGTCACTGCTAGCAGCTCTTCTGGACCGTTGGTGGCCCGAGATGCACACTTTCCACCTCACAGTGGATGAGATGGCCCCGACACTTTCCACCTCCTACTTGGGCTTCCTTGTGCCGGGCGGGCCGTTGCTGTGGTGGATGTGCTAGTTAGCTGGCGTGAGGAGCTGTTAACCCGATTTGCCCACGTTCAGTGGAATGATCGGGCCAAGCCATACCGGACCTTCAGCATGAAACACGGGCCCCCGAAGAAGTGGCTCATGCAGTTCAGTGTGAGTACTTAGTTACCTGACTTTCCATATCATTTTCTCTAACTTTTGTCAATTTGTCAACTAACTTTTATTGTTGTGCAGACTGAGTACATGAGAGATGACGCCGACGACGCCACAGTTGCGCAGCACTTGGAGGCGTACCTACTGTGGCTCTTCGGGTGCATCATGTTGTGCACGTCACAGGGGAACTCAGTGCCTAAGCACCTACTTTCTTACGTGAGGGCCATTGCGGAGGCCTCGCTCGACGAGGTTCCGCAGTACAGTTGGGGTTCAGTTGTATTGGCGGCGACCTACAGGGGCCTTTGCACGGGTGCTGCAAGGTAGACTCGATGGAGCCCATCTTCATTGGCTGCCCGTTGCTGTTTCAGCTGTGGTCGTACAAGCGCTTCCCAATAGGTCAGCCATGGATTGACATGGCCCCCTACTTGGAGCTGCCTTTCGACCACAACGATGTCGACAAACCCACGATGGGGTTGTTGTGGTGCTTGAGGAAGGTATGGTACTGCACCTACAATTACTCAATTCCTATGATGCATGCTTTCATGTTTCAATTAGTGAACCTTTTCATGAATTTATTTTTTGTAGGGATCATGGGTTGGGGTGCAGATGAAGAAGTCGTACCCTAACTTCGTTGGTCAGTTTGACGCTCTTGTCGACACCGACGTGAGATTGAGACCTTACACTGCAGCGGAGGTGCACGCTCGTGCCCCCCTTAGGCTCTCTTCGTTGTGCCTTCGGGACATGGAGTACTGGATGACGACAAGACCACTAGTCTACGACATCCACGTTGACGAGTACGCAGTGCACCATGTGATGAGGCAATTCGGCCAGTACCAGCACTCCCCAGTCCCTTTTACTCACGTTGTCCCGTCCGTCGTTTACAGGTACACCCCACCCAATCATTCTCCTTGTAATACAGATTTTTCGTTGCTTTAACCCGTTGCACGATGGTTATGTTAGGTGGACCCGTCAGGGTGGTGGTGGGCCTGCGACCATGTGGGGTCTGAGGATGATTCCGTGGATCGAGATGTGGGCAGCCACTTCAGAGGAGGTGGTGCACGAGGACCGTCCACACGACGACGATGCTTTCGCAACGTACCTGTGGTGGTCCTTGCCGAGGACCAGGGCGCGGGTCACGTATGTTTCAAGGCAGCCACTGACGGAGACCACGCCTGTGACACAAATGTCCCCGCATTTGAGGGACGTGAACTTCGATGTCGCGGTAAGCTTCTGCATCATTTCTTACTCAAACTGCGTCATGTGGTGCGCCTAACTTGAACTCTATCCTTGCCAAAAGTATGACGTTATGGCAGAGGTCGAGACGGCATTGAGGTACGGCGTCGAGCACGTTTATGACATGACTACGAGGGACCACGAGGTGCTGTACAGGAGGGCATTGGGCGTCTGCAGTAGGTTCTTGAGGGCCGTCAACTACCGTGGTGGTCGCACGGACATCGTGCTTCCACCACGGGCTGCCTACCCCCGTTCGTCCTCTCTAGCTCCTACTCACGAGCCCGGTACGTCTTCTCAGACACCCATTCGTTCGTCATCGACTGTCCCACCAGCACCGAGTTGGTATGCCCCCCTCCCGGCACGTCGACTGTTCTGCAGTACGTGACCTGGCAGGTACGTGTTCATTACTTTCTCATTTTCCATTGACAAAATGTTGTCCAATTCCTCGTACTAACTTATAATTTCATAATACAGCCCCGTAGATGTACCGAGCTTACAGTGGAGCGGGGCCGTCTTCAGCTCCACCGGGTACAGAGCTACACCACCTCGGTGCATCGTGAATACGTGCTTTCTATTCCACTTTAAATACGGAAAAAATATACAATAACATTTCCTTGGTTGCATAATAGGGTTCAAAAACCGCGGAGGGGCTTCGGAGGACTCCGTCGAGGAGGAGGGACAGAGGTCGAGCTCGGCATGGGTGGACGATCTTTTCGGATCTAACCCTGACGAGCTTGGTCCTTCGCAGTTGGGGGACGCCCCCATGCCTACTACACAGGGCGCCACCCAGGACTTCGTGACACCACATGCGGCCGCACCAGGACGTCCGCCTCACGATGTTGCCCCTCCAGAGCCCTTCACGTACAACCAGTACCAGACTAGAGTAGCGCAGCGGGCAGCGAGGCGTGGTCGTGGTCGCGGTGAGCCTCATTTCAAGAGGACACATTTAGTTCATAGGACCTCCTTTACCTTATGTAGGCTGGTGCAGGCTACGATGTTATCCAGTGTGTGTTGTGTACATTTTGATGCTTGCAACAAAAAAATCATCCATGATGCCCAGGCTCTTGAATCGCTAGAGTGTACAGTACTCCGTAAGCTATTTACTACGAAAGCAGACGTGCTTGCCCTCTTCTCGGTCCTCTCGGCAAAGCTCATCTGGTCGAGACATCACTTCACCTAGGTCAGGCCCCGCCTCTCCCAAGTAGGCCGATGCAAAGACACTGATAGCTAGACCGGTGTAGGCTATGATGTCCATGCATGTCCTTTTCCATTTGCCATTATTGACATGGTCCATCGACCATCTCAGTAGCGTGCTATATATGAGACGTTTAGCCAACATTCAAACGCACTGCTAACACTACCCAACCCGAATCCACCATTTGCAGTGAGGTTGCGTCTCCCTCTAAGAAATGTCATTGTGGAGGCAAGAGCGAAATGGGGTTCCACCATGGAATGAGCGCCCCAAATGTCACTGCGGCTTCCATGCGTGGTTGTAGGTATGCGAGAATGACAGACCCAAGGGGAAAAAGGAGTGTGGGTACTTCAAGTGTCTCGACATTGACGATAATTTCGTGGTCAGTACATCCATTCATAAACATTTTACATATGTTTTCTACATGTACCAGTTCCTTTAACTAATAATGAGTGTACATGCAGGCATGTACATTCATGGAATGGATCGATGCTAGGCCTATAGGGGGGTGCCCCTTTGGCCAGTGCAGCTGGAGACCAAAGCCCAATACTACGGAAGGATGGAAGTAGCTTGAGATGTGGCACGTGCTGCTCGGCTTGAGGAAGAACGACACGTCTGCCAATGACAAATCCGTTTGAAGGGCAAGGAGGATCAACTGCAGAGACAACATGAGGAGTTAGGTGCTCAAGAGGCAGCACTCAAACGGCGGGAGGAAGAATTCGAAGCTCGTCAGGTGTAGCTCCTCTAGGAAGAAGAACGACAGAAGAAGATGGAGCAGCAGGAGGCAGAATCTTCCTCCAAAATAGCGAGGAAGGAAAAACTTTCCCGGTTCACCCAGTAGAACGTTACTTGTCCTCCACCGATTTACATTACCTAAGGCATTCTATCCTAGCGAAGGTGCTCTTTTAGGTTTGTCATGTTGGGCGCCTCAGATGCCATTGTACTATTGCTTGTACTATTGCTTCTACTGTTATAACATTTCATCTCAGTACTGAGATTCCACACTATTCCAATTACACTACTTTGTGGCAAGTACAGTACTCAAACAGTGGTTTCCACTATTGACATGAACCCTCACTGAAAAGCCTACACTACACACTGTTGACGTGAACCCTCACTGAAAAGGCTACACTATAGACTGCAAGGACTCTAAACGTGATGCCTTCTCAGGCGGATGGGACTCCACACTTACACCTACATCCCTACACCTGCAAAAGCTATATGTACCATTTCTCAGGATGATTGAACACGACGGTGTACTCAGCACATGGGGCCGCAGCGCATCTTCATCTCAGCACTCCCTATATTGAACCCGCCCTCCTAAATCCTTCCATGCCACTGAGCATAGGTAAGACTCCCATATCCTTCCACGCCAGTGAGCACGAGTAAGAATTATGGCATCCGCAAGAGGGAGAGGTCGTGGGAGGAGGGGAAGAGGAGGGGGTGCTCCTATTCCAACCATCACTTGTCTAGGTTCGTTTGGCCCAACGGAGTATGAGGCACCCATCGACGAGTTCCCTTTGGAGGACAAGGCTAACTACGCCAAGTGGGTCAATCCACCACTTCCTGAGCTAACCTAGGAGTACATACACAACCTGAAGTGCAAGATATTTGATCTGGAGCGTAAGGTCGAGGATCTTCAGTTCGAAGTTGACACGAATCCTTGGGCGGTTGACATCACAGGTGACTTAATTTGCACTAATCCATGGTGCAAGTGCCCCTGCCACCACAACAAGGATCGCCCCCTATCTCCAACATCCTCTGGGGGTGCTGGCTACTATGGAGCTGGGCCGTCGCAGTCCTCGCAGAGCCCATTCTACTAGGAAGTAGACATGGCTCTTTCCCCAGCTATTTCAATTACCTATGCCATGCTAGGTTTAGCAACATGCCACTTGGTTTAGTAATTTCGTTTGGATCCATTGTAGTCTCGCTGGAAACAGTTATGTATCTAATGGCCGGGAGTTAAATCATTTTCAATTATTTCGTTCAATCACTCTACCTCTCTCAAATTACAAAGTTACATATTGCAATGGAACTAAATATTTCACTTCTAAAAATATCATACAAAATTACACAAAAATTAACTCATCAAAATTAAAACAGAGTTATAGCCCGATATAACTCCGCTATAGCCATTTGAACTGGCTATAGCATCCTACAACCCGCTGACACCGGCTAAACCAGGCGGGGGGAGCCTGCCACCACTTGAAACGGCGGAAGGCCAACTACTGCCATACGAAATGCCTAAAGCAGGCTACCGCCGTTTCGTACGGCGAGAAACGCATGTGCAATGCTCCGGGCCTCCTACCGCCGATCCAACCGGCGGAAGCGGACCTACCGCCATTTCGTACAGCAGCATAGGTCTATTTCTGCAAATTTTTCGTTTGACTATTTATTTCTGCAAAATCGTAAAATAGAAAAAATCGAATATGTGTGGCCTGCGTATATAGCCCATCACACAGCTCCGCATACATACAGGTCCATTTATCTTGTGTTCCACACAGGTCCTCCGATGCTCCTTCATTCAATCAGAAGGATTGATCGACCCCATTTGCCGTTTGCTCTTTCAATAGAGTATACTGCTTGTCTGTACTCCAGCAAAAATTCGGAAGGCCTACCACTGACTTTGAATTCTATTTTAGTTGCTATCACAATGTTAGGTGTAGAACCAGGACTTGTGACTTTTCTGTGCAGTGTACACTACAAGAGGAACCACACGGTCTCTCATTTGGGAGAAAAAAAACACTCAAATGTAAACCAACGAGGACTAGAACCTAGTAGGTAGGTGGACATGCTCTTATTTGTTATTGTTAGAGGGCATGTACTCCCTCCTTAACGAAAAATTTATCGCTGGTGACTTTTCCTCACAACATTTGATTATTCCTATTCATCTTATTTAAAAAAATATTATAGATATATGAGAAGATAATTATGCTCAAAGTATCTTTCATAATCATAAATAAAATAAAATGATACTTACATAATATTTTGAATAAGATGAAAGGTCGAATCATCGTGATTAAAAGTTAATACTGGTAAATATTTTGATACCGAGGTAGAACCAATTAATTGAATTCCTTATTTATTTATAATAAAACCAGAAATGGAGAAATTACATTATAGGCTCTAAACTTGCGCTGTTGTATGACCTAGTCTCGGTACGGTTTGCTTTCACTCGGGGAGCTAGGTGGCAATGCATTTGTTAAGATGCAAGCTTGGAGGCTAAACAGAGCAATCGACCAAATTCAGGTGGCAGCTGAGCAATTTTCTCTCTCTGTTTACCACCATGCATGGATCCGAAACGTAAGTCAGAAAATTAGATTCCGATGAAATAGGTATGGATTGTTTGTCTTTCCCGTCAGGCTATTTTCTCGGAGCAAGATAATATACGTGCATATAGCTCAACGATGATAACCGTATTTCGTTGCCGAAGTTAAAATATTAACAATACTATGAATAAAAAAATACCACCGAACGGGCGCACTTGCGTACAAGATTCAGGAGCAGATTCTACATCTGTACATCCGCAGGGCACGAGAACTACACGCCGCGCGCCGGATCCGCGTACCATGTAAAAACGCGGAGGCGGGAGGGCAGCACCACCAAGAAACAGTCAATCATCAAACTACGAAACCCGCGTACAAGCAGCGACCATCTCACACCGGCGGCGCCGCCGCATACCCGCATTCCACGCCGTACACCGCCGGCGGATAGCAGCTCACCGGAGCAAGGTCCACCGTCGGGTACATACCGCTGGCCGGCACCGCCTCCCCAGCCGGCGGGTACAAGCTGCAGGACCACGCCGTCCCTGCCGACGGCGGGTACACCGCAACCGGCTCCACTGGAGGAGGGTAGTACCGCGAGTTGGTGACCGCAGCTTCTGCCGTCACCGGCGGTGGGTAGATTGGGATTATTTGCTCCGCCGGTGGCCACTCGATCGCCGGGTATAGCCGCGGCGCCGCGGTGGTAGGCGGCAGTGGGTGCGCGAGGGGACTGGTGGACGACGACGACTCCGTGGGGCAGGGTGAGGGCGGCGTGGCGACGGGCTCGCTGTCGCTGCTGTGGCCGTCGTCGTCGTCGCCGCCGTTCCTGCTGTCATGGAAGGCGTAGGAGAAGGAGATGACGCCGTTGGGCTGCCTGCCGTCGGGTCCCGCAAGCTGGTACGACACGCGGCGCGTGCACCCGTCGGCGACGAGGCCCGGGACCGGCACCGCGGCGGACGCGGTGAGCTTGTCCCCGAGGACGGCCACCTCCGCCTTGATCTCGAACCGCAGCAGCAGGACGTCGTCGTCTCCGTCGCCCTTCTTGCTGTTCTTGCCCGCCGCCAGCTCCGCCTCGTCAGCCGGTGGCGAAGAGGCGTCGGGGAGGTAGAGCCGCAGGGGCGCGTCCCACTCGGGGTTCACGCCGCCGGCGCGGTCCGTGGGCGTCTTGACGCGGTGTGGCCGGCGGTGGCCGTGGACGCCCCTGGCGGACGACGGGGCGACGAAGACGGACACGTAGAGGCAGGGCGTGTGGAACGGGAGCGACGACCTGACGCCGCGGCACGACACCCAGGTGATGTCGATCGCCGCCGGCTTCGGCCGCCGGCGCGGACTGCGCTCCATTAATTATCAACAGCGATCTGCGAACTGGGCACCCGCAAGCAAAAGCGAAGCGAGGACTGAGAAGAAGCTGTGTGCACTATTTCGTGACGGCAGACGGAAGAGGAGAGAGGAAATGAGAAGAACTGAAGAAGATGTTGTGCACTGGTGTGGCGTGTGACGAGATCGAGACGAAGAGGGGACGTGGCCAGCTGGGGAGGTTAAGAAGGTGCGGCGGGCACGATGACGCGGTGGCAGGGGACGACTGCAAGCAAGAAGTCTTCGAGGAAGGAAGGACGAGTACATCAGCGCATTTGCTCCAGACGGGGACGCTGCTGGGCAGCTACTAGTAAGAACGAGCGGGACGGGTCAGCAGCCCAACGAAGCAGCTCCACAACTTGGCTCGTCGATCGCCACGGCGCCGAGGAGGGTGCGCGGCAACTTCTCGGTTTCCCTCCTGTCAGACAGCTACGCGTTCCCGTTACCGGCCTCGAGGACCACTGATTTATTGCCTGCACAAAAAATCTGGTAGTCGATAGGGAGGGCAGCAAGGAAGAACTTGATCACAGATAGTACAACATACAGGGAGTTAGTTCCCCCAAACTTCCAACTTTGATACTATTCAAAAAGAAGATTCTCCATCACATCAAACTTGCGGTATATGCATGGAGTACTAAATATAGACGAAATCAAAAACTAATTGCATAGTTTTATTGTACTTTGCGAGTCGAATCTTTTGAGCCTAATTAGTCAATATTTGGATAATAATTCGTAAATACAAACGAAACGCTACAGTGTGCTACAGTGCTACAGAAGTGATTTTGGACACCCAAAATCAGGCAACTAAACAAGGCGCCAAGTCACTTTGGACTTCGGCTATCTGGAACCCCGGAGGTCCTCCATTTTGCGAATTCCTATTTTGTTTCATAAAACAGTAGCAGTAGGGTACAAGTCTTGCTAGAATCATACGATCCTTTGGAGTGGAAACATGTTCTTTGGGGAAAGAACCTACTCTTTCAGAGCCATCTCTGAACGGCCTCTGTCCTACCACTACCAGAAAGAATGCTGTTGGCGCTGCGCGGGCCGTAACCAACTTCCAATCACAGTTCACCACAAAAAGAAAGCCAGCTCTTCTGCCAGGCAATTTCTCCCGACTCGTCAGAAAAGCACGTTTTGACCTTGTCATCGTGGAAGATTTTCCATGCCACAACCTGTAAAACTTGACCTGGTCCATTTCGCGTGGGATCTGACAGCGAAAGATCTCTACATCGGCCTTGTTTACTTGCCAATTTGGGAGTACCAAAATTGGCATTTTGCCATAAATGCGACACTGTAGCGTTTCGTTTGTATTTGTGAATTATTGTCTAAATATTGACTAATTAGGCTCAAAAGATTCGTCTCGCAAAGTACAACAAAACTGTGCAATTAGTTTTTGATTTCGTCTACATTTAGTACTCCATGCATGTACCGCAAGTTTGATGTGATGGGGAATCTTCTTTTTGCATAGTGCCAAAGTTGGGAGTTGGGGGTAAAGTAAACAAGGGCCAATTTTATGGGTAGTGCAGAAACTATTATCAAACTGATCGCAAGCACACTGTAATAGCAGGGCAAACGGGAGACGGATCGAATCACTTGAGTTTTTAACCTAAAACGGCGTGTTTACACATGTATGTAGCACAGGCAGCTGTTTCCAAGAATTACAACCTGGGTATGGACAGTGTTTCAAGGGGGTAAAAGACGTTGAACTATACACTGGTGTTACAGCTAACTATGGCGGAGAACAAATAATTGCCCTCGGAAGCAACAAAAAACTTTACTGGCATCCGCTAGGCAACATCAAAAGTAAAGACCTTTGCTGTGTATCTATAGATCACCATCGGCTATAGATTACTCCAATCTGTGGTTCGTAAGGGGACATACTTCGACCGGTCATTGCCTCTGAAGCCAGTTGTTCTTGACGAGACCATAGGCATTGCAAGCACCGACGAAGCGCTTATGGACTCCTCCCCAAGGCCAAGGGACATAGAGCATGCCGACTGCAAATAAGATCAGATGAGGAAGGCAGACCAGTAACAGATCTACAGTAGAATCAGCTGTTGGAAGAAAGACAATCACCTTTGCCTTCAACAATACACGTTTTGCTTTTACTTTTACAGAAGATACAAAGGAGTTGCTATCATCTGCTTCTGTCTCCTCCATCTGCATCTTTCCGTTTCTGCAATGTCCAGGTTATATTATATGTTAAACCATAAATTCAAGTATTTTACTGAACACAAAATGCAATGGAGCCAAACTGGAAACTTTCTACAGGTTCAAGGAAAAGAACCTGTCCATATCAATTACTGAGTCCTCAGTGGCGCTCGAACCATCTTTGGTGTCAGCTGCTGAAAATTGACCAGGAGTCAAAGTCTTGTATGTTTGTGTGAAAGCACATGAAAATCAACTTTTTAGTTTTTACAAACCTTTACTGTCATCAGGTGCTAGCAAGGAAATCCCTAAGAAGACGAATGTCATGCCCAATACAAACATAATTATCCTGAGTGTATCAAATACCTGACAGAGGAAAAACAGAACCTTCAGTTTCTAATTGAGCAACACAAGATTCACATTGATATCACGAACAGGAACTCACTTGATATTCTTGAAAGTAAACAAATCCTGTACAAATAGAGAAGAAGGTCCATGCAATTTGAAACATTGGAACAATCAGTATTGCATCAAATAATGACAGCCCTTCATTCAATCTTGCCATCTGTCCCATAGGGGAGTTGAATTAGAAATCAGTGCATAAAGAAATAGCATGTACAATAGGCTCAGCCCTCAGGAACAATGCATTAAGGTTAGTCATACCCAAAATCCAGCAGTACACAGAAAAAGCAGAACAATTGAGTATGTGAACAAACTATGGAACTCGTATCTGCTGCTCATAGTAAGCCTCAGCATGTTAGACCTGGACAGGAATTGGGAAGGAGGGGAAAACAACACATGGTAGTCAGCATCAAATAAACCTGAAAGAATCAGTAACACTAGATGCATGGATCTTGACGAAATACAATATAACTTACAATGATTTTGCAAACAAGACTGAGCAAGATCCAATAGCACCCGATACAACAGCATAAGAAAATGGCAACATTGTTCGCCAATATGTACCAGCATCTTTTGAGCTATTTGAAATAATAGTTTCTCCACTCCTGCAACAAAGTTTTAAAACTGGTAAGGGAGAGCATGACCCTGTTAGTGAAGAGACTGGAATGGATTATATGAGCAAGGTCTCACCTATAGAGATAATGGTTGAATGCAACCACAAATACCAATGACATGCAATAAAGAACAAACACCAAATTGCTGTATTTTGCGATCAGCTGCTCCGGCGTGTAAACTGTCAACATAATTTTAGTATCAGCAAATCTACTTAGGAACCATGAAAAAACCGAAGTTAAGACTAGATGCTACAATTACATGATGATGATGTTTAAGAACAAAAACAAGAATAAGTAATGTAGGTTTAAATTTATCATAAGGACTATATATAGTACTCTAATAGAAATCGTGGATGGAACCATACCAGGTGATTGATGGTTGCCAAAGGAAACTAAGAAGATGTTGCCAAAGACGATAAATGTTGTGGCTACCATGACTCTGGAACATGAGCAAAACCTTTATTAATCTCATGATTCCATGACTCCATGTATTGATTGTAATTTTCATTCCAGTTACCAGAAAGCAAGAAACATACATACTTCACCGAAATAGTCTTGTTCAATACAAAGTAGGCAAATGCAATGTTGGACACAAACTGGATTGATCCAAGAGCTGCAAGAAGTGACTGAAATATAACAAAATAAATCATCAATTCCCACACTACAACTCTAGACTGAAAATGTAAAAGAAAACATTATTGGTGCATTATTAGTTCTAAGTAAGAAGCAAGCTGAGGTGGAAACTATATGAGTAAGCATCTCTTATTTTTTTTCGTCAAGAACTAATGGGAAAACGCTAGTCCTAGCCAATCCACAATGTCATGACATGTTTACACAAAATCATTCATGACTTTTCTGTATAAAACATAATTATTTCTGCATGTTAAACTAAATTTGCTTTTGAGGAGATCATAACGAACCTGTGCAGCATATGCAAAGGACATGAAGTTGAGGCAGTTCCCAGCAGCAAAAAAGAGTATACCTGAATGCAGATGTAGCATTGAAGTTAGTTTAATTAATTTACCAAGGACTCTAAACTTAGTAACTAAGTTCTATAAGACACAGGATTACCTATTCTCCAAGTCTGGAAATGCATGACTGATTTTGGAACAAATTTTTCATTGCCCTCACTGTTGTTAATAGCGGAAAGCTTTTCTCTCTGCCAAACAAAACAAAAAGAATCTTTTATTGTTCCACCAGGTAAAACAGAACATTTGTTCCGCCACGTAAAACAACATCATATCCACATAGGGGAACTGATCCTAGTTCAGTTGGTGGGACGTGTGGGTGAACACCCTCACCACCCAAGTTCAAGCTCTCTTCAACATGAGCTTGAGTGCATACTCCTTCTTACCTAGTTTTTCATAGGTTGGTCATTCTTTTTTAATCTTCACATATATATCACCACAACCACATTTATTTCAAAGGATGTTCAGTATTGATGTACTCCCTCCGTCCCAAATTGTAGGTCGTTTTAGCATTTTTAGGTGCATAATTTTTGCTACGCACCTAGATATAGTTTATGTCTAGATGCATAATAATGTCTATGAACCTAGAAAAGCTAAAATGACCTACAATTTGAAACGGAGGGAGTAGAAAATATGCTTAAATAACACAGCAAAGGTTAGCTGTTACCAAAATTGGCCTGGGAGATCATGCTATATTTGATGTGATGCCCTATAGTTTGTCAAAATTTATAGCTTACAACATGTTCAGGTGCATTAGAACTAGCTAATCAGGATCCTAATTAGTACTCCCTCCATTCCTGTTTATAAGGCGTGATATGACATGGCACGGTCTCCTAAATTAGACTTTGACCATTCATTTATCTTATATTATATTATTTATGGTTATAAATTTATAATCATTGGAGAGTACATTTGATTACAAATCCAACCATGTCAAGTTTATATTGAAAAACAAAAAATTGTTGAGTAAATTATTGGTCAAAGATGGTAAAGTTTGAATCTTGATATGCGTGTGCGCCTTATAAACAGGAACGGAGGGAGTAAATACAACATTTTCTCATGAAAGCTGTAGAGGAATCAGCTAAAGGTCAACTGGTAACCAGAAAACATATTACTAGGGTTCAGTTTTTTTCTTTTGGCAAAAAAGAAGGATTTAGACTAAGTGTTTCCACCCTCCTTTGTCCCCGTGGCTTGAACTAGGGCAGCAGCATGTTTCCCCTGACCATCGCACTGAAGCATATATACAGTACATTATAAGAAAGAACTAAGAGCATAATTCAAAGACAAGTAATATCCACCTGATCATGGCCCAATTTCAGAAGGTTGGTACCAAAGTTTATGGCAACACTCCCCACGATGTTTATCAACGCCCCTATAACCCAGTCACCCATGAGTCAAGCGTACAGGTATCTGCTACAAATATATGGGATGCTCCTTCAACAAGCCCCTTCTACAACAGCACATTGCTCTTGCTTTTGGCAGAAGACTTCAAACCATTGAGATCTTTCTTTCTCTCTCCTTTTTTCTTTCCTTTTTTCCGTGGGTGTGTTCACCCCAGTAGTGTGTCACAAACCTCCAAGAACCAGTGTGGAGCTCAGCCTGCAAATATGGCGTAAATGCCGTATCAGACACACACAATCGGGATGAGTGCCATCAAGGATAGCATCATTTCAGGAGACATTCAAAGAGAGAGGGTATCATTTGACAAGGCATTCAAAGAGGGCCTATCAACTCGCTGCCAAAGTGGAGGATGGACATTCCTGGGGAGGACAGCTAGTTTTGTGTTTAACAATGGCATGCTACACTAAGCCCTTCGCCTTTTCAACAAACCAATCTTTTATTGTCCTTGCCAGATAGAAACAACCTCACATTCCAGCAACCTGTCGTGAGTTCATCACCAAACGGGGGCCTACCCACGATCCTAAGCAAGCACAGCGCAAACCTGACAATCTAAGCAACTAAATTGGGAAGGCAACAGGCAGCAGCACCAGGCACGGAATCAGAAACCAGGCAGATCTAATCAAAAACGGAGAAATGGAGCGAATCCTTTTGCAGAAGTAAAGGAATGGGCACCATGGCATTTCCGTCTCAGATCTAACTAGTCCGAGCGGCAACACAAGCTAGAAGAAGCAATACCCACGAAACAGATAGAATTGTTTGAGCAGTAAACGCGTGCAGCGAAGCAACATTAACGATAACAATAACAATTGGGGGGAACGGGCGAGCAACCTAACGGTTTTGAACCTCGGAACGATTGGGAAATGGGTTTCGACAGCTCCCAGATTGGTGCGCGCATTTCAATTTTGATTTTGGGGACCGGAACGCTCGGGTGGATTCCACGAACTCACCAGCAAATCGTGCCGCGTGCTTGCTCCTCGGAGCGGGCGGCAGGGGGGCCCTCCGCTCCACTGCTGCCCGCGCGCTGCAGGGCCAGCGCACAACGGCACCCCGCCGGCCGGATCCGCTGACGGCGAGGTCCGCCGAGGACGCGAGAGGAGGAGGGCGGGTGCGGCGAGGCGAGACGAGGGTCTGCGGAGGCGGCGGAAGGCAGCGGCTGAGAGCAGGGGATGCTCGGGTGGCCGCGGCGGCGAGGAGGCGAGGCGAGCAACGAAGAAAGCTGCGATGCGGTGGTGGTGGTGGTGGACGAGGAGGCCCGAGGGAGGGGAGGAAGGCAGGGGTGAGGGGGGGAGAAAGGTAAGAGGTGGTGGGCACGTCAAGATTCGCGCGCGCCGTCGGATGCCAAATCGTGCGGGCCACTGAAGGGTGGGGCCGGGAGAGGGACAGGCGGGCGGACAGCCGGGGCAAAACCTGCAGCTGGTCTCTCGCTTTTCCGGCCAATTCCTTTTTCTTTCGTCATCATCATCAAGAGAAAAATATTTTTTTCTTTTTCTTTCTTCCTCGTGTTGCGTGCTTCTTCTGGTGGAGTACAGGAATAGCAGTGGTAATCGTTTCTGCGAGTTGAAACAAAGGTCTCAGCCATCGGTTGGGGGTTGGACTTTCGTTCCGTCACCTTTGGAGCATCTTTTGCTTCGTTTGCAATTTTTTGGTGCTAGCTTTGAGGGACAATTAAGCTAAGCTACCAACCTTGAGGGACGGAGGTTCAGATTTCTATGTTGTAGCGGTAATTTTCAACTGTCGTTTCAGTTGCTTTTTGTCCTTTCCCTTTTCCACAACATCTTCGTTTTGGATTTCCCTCCTATACGGTTTTTCAGCATATTATGGCCACATCGTAACGTTTTTTTGAACGAACGGCTACAAACATGCCTATTTCGTTGGTATAGCGGAAAAGAGTACAAACCAACTAACTGGTGAAAATAAAATTATTAGATCTAATTTGTAATAGCAAGGATACCGGTCCTTCGCCCCCTTTCATCCATACATCTGCCTTAGCTTGTATTTTCACGAAAGGGAAATAGTAGACGCTTTGACTTTTTAGAACACTCATGAGTTCCTTTCTTTCCAAATTTCCTAGATGACTAACATGTTAGGCTTCGAATCGCCTTCCATGGTGGTGTGGTTGGAGTCTTCGTTTGGGATATGATGGTATTACCGCAGACAAAAAGGGACTCAATTTTTTTAAGAACAAAGGGATCATCATTTAAGAACATAACCATTTTCAAATCTAGCATGTAAAAAATTCTTACGAAGACTTGATGATAAACCAAATTATTTTGAATGGTTTCTTTTAGAAACATGGTTAAACAAATACGCTCACGCACGCATGCTATGATGTGGTTGCGGACGACACTAACACGCATAAACATCCTTTTACTATGCCAGTAAATCTTGAGGTTGATAAAATCATCACATGCACATTGTACATCTACTAAATGAACAATAATTAGCTATATAAAGTGTGGATGATCCGTCAGTAAAGATACAGGTATAGTATATCTAGGTAGAAATAGAACTAATTTTGAATAAGCACGATCTGTGAGCTCCCATTTCTCCTGTAGCTGCACGCGGGTCGTCAGTGCCTGTCTCCGAAGTACGGACGCGTTGTCGGGCATCTTTCACCTTTGATTATCAAGCCGTTCTTCCCCTTTCCCTTTAGTTTTGTGAGCCTTCGCTAGCTCTCCTACTACTCGACCGATCTCCTCCGCTTTTTTAAGCATGGAGGCATGGAGCATGTGAGCGAGGAGAGGGAGCTTCCATTTCCAGCATCCACGCACCAGTCGCTGCTTCGGCCCCGGCTGCCGGTGGCGACGGCGATGTGAGTAACGTTGACCCAGCGCGCGGGCTCCGAGGAGGATCCTTCACCAAATCGCCACGGCTCGGGAGTCGCTGGTCATGGTCAAACAAGGCTTGGTTACTGGTTTTACCACTGCGTACCCGAAGGTCAAACAAGGCCAGATTCTTGCCACGTCGTTTTTTTGTCGGGCCCACAGGTCATTTTGCATGTGGAATTTGGCCTGCACAGCCTGCATAATGCCACGTTCGTTTGGCTGCCGGAAATGGAGGATTTACTACTGGGTTAGGCCCTGGGGCATGTACATCCCCACTGCGCGCTGTCGAGGTGCTAGCTGTTGCACCGACGGTTGTTACCGAGTTTTGGCATGCAAAAGCAAAGCCTTTTTTGTTCTTATATCGTCGGTTAGGCCGTCCGCGTTCGCTAACCACCAGTGGAGTGTGGAGTTCGAACTGATCTCGCTAGCTAGCTCCACCAAACATGTGCACTTTCTTTCTCCTCCTGTGTGATGAAGTGTGCCAAACAAATACGGTGACATGTGGGTGTGGTTAGGCCATTGACCCTTTTGACGAGTCAATCAAACACACACAAACGTGCTTCCCAATCATTTTTGGTCCGTGGTTTGGTCGCAACGGGACGATGATGGCAGTCTGCTGTCACGAGCTCACGAATGCCTTGCACGGCCGCCGAGTGGCCGACGTGTACGGAATCCAGCTGCGGATGGGCTTCGGCTTGCCCGTGTGAAGCCCAAGCCTAAAAGGCCCAGAGCATGCAAAAGGGCCCAAGTGAAAACCCCTCGGGCCTCGGCTAGTCTCGGGGGAGACGGACCTTCCACCGACAGCGCCGGCGGCCATGGCGGAGACGGCGGAGGCTGCTCAACCTCACGCCGGCGGTCGCCATCCTCCGGCGCCGTTGGAGACAGCGCCTACCTAACTTAGTCGGCTCTCCCCTTGGCGAGGGATCCGCGCCCCCCCCCCCCCCCCCCCCCCAACCCCACTTGCCGATATTACTGGAGTGCTGGTAGAGAGACCTCAATCTGATTTTTACAGCAAAAGGAAAAAAATATCCCATCCTAAGCTTTCAGTTGAAATTCCTTAGAGAAATTTCTGATGCTTGCAGATTGGATACCAGAAGAAATTGCTCTGAGCCTGGGGATTAGATCGAGGTAACTTCAGTTACCAGATTAGATTTTTAGTCGCTACAAGTTTGGCCTAGACATCTCATTTCAATATTTCGGAGTTATGGATGATACAAATTTTTGAAAGTGTAGCTTGTGACCTCGGTCAATAAATGTTTCTGTAGTACAAATGTGCGATGCATGGCATTGTGTTACTTGCATACAGTATACGACTGAAAAATTTCTCACGCCAACAAAACTGACATGTCTTCATCAGATTCAGTATAAAATAGGTCTTGCAATCTAGTGCTGGCGTACCGTTTCTTGACCCGCCCATGGTCTATGGATCAGGCATGGCTCAACCATCACTAGCATCACTTTGCTCTTTTGGATTTTCTCCGGTTACAACATCAATGGAACTTTCTGATGTATGGGTATTCTTAATGCTAGGAGCACATTTGGCATCTTTTGCACTTTATCCCCTATGTAGATAGATTGGTATTCATGGTGCATTCATAAAAAGAAGTCATGTAGAAAACATTAAAGTATGAGTACAAAGCAACATTGTGAATTTACTTCAGGGTCCAAACGAATTTGGATCATGGCTTCCGGAGCAGGGCATTAGTTGTGGGAAAATAGTGGAAACACCACATTCATATAACTAAAGCCTCATAATATTAAGAGTACAATAAATCTGACGTTTTCTACTTTAAAAAAGCAATAAAATCCGTTGCATGCGGTTCTTATTTGTAACTGTAATAAAATAAATTGTTGATCCCCATGGATTGTTCTACAGTCTGCATCCACATGTCCTGCTTTCCTTTTCCAACAGAATGCAAAGTATTTATTGATATCTCTTGAATGAAAGTACAGAAATTCCTTAAAGCTATCCTTTTGGTGACTCTGATGCAGACAAGATACTGAGCTACCCCTTTTAATCATCCTATAGAAATGCTCTCTTAAACCCTGTTTAGCCTAACAGAACAAGGCTTTTACTGCCTGGCACGTGTTAATACCAGCCTAACGGCTACTGCTGCTTCAAGGACAGCTTGCCGAAGCTGAACTACCAGAGTAAGTAAAATGTCTGCATTAGGATTCCCAAATGGGTTTCTCCAAAGCAGTTGAGTCAAGAGATGACTGATGGTAAGAGTAGATATGTTCCTGTGGCTTCTGCTGCTCATCAGAATAGCTCAATGCTGTCACATCTGCATTGTAAGTCTCAGAACTCATTTCCAAATTCCCACTGCCTCCTAAGCCCAGAAAGTCTTGTGTTAGTCCAGCATCTCCTACCCCTGAAATATTTTCCTGCCTGCTGTGCTGCATCTGACTTCCAGGAAATATGCCAGGGCTCTCCTTTTCTGATCTCATGGCAAATGGATGATTCATCAGTCCAATTAAAGGCACTGTAGTAGGTTTGTAACTACTCACCCATGGTGAGTTCATCAGAATGTTACTGCGACCACTCATGTAAGAGCCCTCATCTTCAGCTGTCTTGATGCCAACACTATTAGCTGCTGAATTCCCAAGGGAATCTCCTTGGCTTCCAGAAGATATGTCCATATGATCACGAGTAGTCACATTACTTGGGAAACTTTTTAGGAGCAATGGTGATATAGGATCCTGGCTGGTCTTTGCTCCCATCTCTGCAGCTTTCTGTAGCAGTGCAGTTGCAGACATGTATGGAGAATTCATGGACATATAAGGGTAGCTTGATGCACTTCCATCAAGTGGAAAGCCTGAATCCTTGGGTGATATCTGGTTGGAGAACAATGCTGTGTTCCTTGTAATGAGAGCGTAAGGGGACAAAGATCTCAGATGACTGTCTGAATTATGGTCATTGCTAGACATGTTTGCTATCACATCAGTTGGTGAAGCGGGGAAGGTAGGTACTCCATGTGAAAAGATATCCTGCTGGTGACCATGCAGGCTTCCCACCATTGTTGCAAGGCTGTGGTTAACCCTGGAGTTGTCTTCAGCCAGTGCATCACAAAAGGCTCGATGTGTGATGAAACTATCCTTTCTGCATAAACATACAATAGAAATTTGAAGGCGTGAATTTTCATATGTTGAATGTGAGATATAAATGCTCATATTGAAATGTGAGATATAAATGCTCATATATAATACACCCATCAGTGCTAAATGATGTCAAGTAATGCCAAAACTCAATATTTCATTGGCATTGCATTGCTTCAGTTGCTGACACAGTGACATCTATGGGAACTGGTAAGCTCATTTGTTTTTAATTAAATTGGAGTAGCCTCGTAGGCAACACATAAATAAGTATCCTTCCAGTTCTTGTACTTCACATGAACAGACTTTGAGTTTCCTTTGAGTATATTTTCCTTTTAAGCACATAAACCTTTGTTATCATGGCTAGCGCTGACACATATGCTTTACTCAGCACTCAAGGACCCATCCTTTGCCCATTTTTGTTTTGGTAGCTGCGGTTGTTAACTACTATATACCTTGAAATATTTAGCCTGTGTAACAGAATAATATGCATAAAGTCATAATCATGCATTTCTTTCATTGAGTCACACGTGCAGAAGTATGACAGTGTGATACAAGAACAGTTAACTTCATTGATCATTCTACAGCCAAGTGTAGCTCGTTTAACTACTGTCTATGGTGTTGTTGGTTGAAGAGTGACATACCTTGAGAAAATTGTTCCACAGTCACATCGGTATTCCTTGGTACCACATATCTTTGTGTGTGCCTTCCAGTCCGATTGAACAGCATACTTCTTTGAACACCTATCACACTTCCACTTCTTCTCCCCATGCTTCCTGGAGTAGTGCTTTTTTATGCCTGTGAGATCGCCCAAAGCTCGGCTGGCATCATGGTGAGGACAGGTGAGCTCAGGGCAGACATACACCTTCTTCTTAGCTTCTGTGCTGCTTCTCTGCTTCAGCTTCCATGGTAGGTTATGACCTCTCCTGTGGAGCTGGAGGTTCTGGTCTCTCTGAAAGCCCTTGAGGCAGACCTCACATATATATCTGTTTGTTGCAAGGAGTGTCTTAGGTGACAAAGCCACTACTTCCACATCAGGATCTGCCAGAGGAATATCATAAACCAATGTTAGGTTGTTACAGGTTGAAGTGCTCATTCAAGTTCTCTTTGTTTATCACTTCAGCTTCTAATCATGTCATACATTGAGACTTCTAATCATGTCATACATTTAGACCTATCAAACAGTCCATGTTTCTTTGCTACTTCGGTTGTCAGTGAATCACAGTGCCATAAAGTGCAAGATTTGGTTTACTATGATACTATATCTAAGAATCCTTTGGTTCCATCTATATATCTCAATTCTTGGTGGGAATGAGTGTGAACAAAGTTAAACAATCTATTGCGGGGATAGGTATATAGCTGATACTAATGGCCAAACAAAAAAAAAACTGTTGAAAACTATAATCTAAGGTGAAAACACTATATCATGTGTGTCTTAGTAAAAAGTGGAAACAACATTGCATAATAACATTTTTCTTGCATACCTGGATTCTCAGGTGAAGGATAAGGTAAGATTGTTACATATAGTTTCTACTGCACTTCAGAAATTTGGATCACTCTTCATCTATCTCCTTTGTTTAGTTTCTCATAAAATCGTAAGTAAGAACCAAGATCATTCTTTTAAACATAGCATTCATGAGTTTCTTATATTGCACTTGCACGTGTGTTCATGCAGTCATGCAATCTTGATTGGAAAAAAAATTAGGCATGTATTCATTGTTTATGGCATGATGACTAACATTAGTTGAAAAGTGATGTTATTAAATGCTTTAAGAAACCAAGTGTGCTAGTTGAAAAATTGAAGCACCATACCTAGATTTCCTGGATGACCTCGTCTCTTTTTCACTGCAGGCATGACAGTGTCACCTTTGCTTGACCCAGCCGCACAAGCTTCTAGCTTCGCCTGCTGCTGGAAGTTGTTCAGGGATTCTTCTTCCGACGTGTGTGACATTGCTTGGAAGTCCAGATACTGGTTGCAGAGGGTGCCAGCAAGGTGAAGGGGGATGGTGATTTATGCACAACGGAACCAAGGGGTTGCAATTAGACAATAGGGAAATGGTTGATTTAACTTTCAGTCAGCATCATGACTGCAATGCTGACGCTATTATTATAACCCATGGAATGCGAATCTGATTGCCTCATCAGCACGAATGTTCCGCTTATTGTTTCTAAAGAATTTGTCAGTATCCTGAAGTTTGCTAAGCAAAGCTCCACGGAAAAAGAGTAGTCTTGAGCTATGTTCTACTGTATGCTCATTTCATTGCACTCTGGTTACTGTTATGCCTGGTGTGCCACTCTTTTGATAGAAAACCCATCTGGAGGACCAGAAAGATAACCCATCTGGAGGACCAGAAAGATCTATAAAACTGTGGACTGCAGATGGTAATTTTTGCTGCTGATCTTTTACAGTTTAGAAAGCTGTATGCCTTGCAATTATCGACAGGAGAGGCCCTAATGTATGTCATGTTTCACCCTGGGGATTAAACTAGCTTGTCAGCGTCAAGATGGATTGTTTGGGTGGTAAATTGATAACGTTGTTTTCTTGAGATGATGTCGCAATCAGATGGAGGAATAAAATTGAGGCGATCTGTGTGAAGAGCAGGCAGGGGACGGTTTCGTCGGTACAAGGGAGGATGCCAACTGTGAGATCCGGCAGAAGAGACAAACGTTGGCCGCAGTTTTTATATCCGGCTTGCCGTGGTATCAACCTCCTCTCTTTGGTGCAACTGTGAGATCTGCCCTTGTTTTAGTATTTGGAGTTTTCTGAGCTGCATGAAGCCTGGAGGTTTGAAGAGTTCTACGTCATGTCTTCCAATTCAGAAGCTGTGTTACCAGAAGAGGCTGAAATGTATGTCAAATGAACCGTTCACCGATTTGGCGTCTTGCTACCATGGTGAATAGCAGGGTTCAAAAGTTCTACACATGACTTTAATTTGTCGGTTATTTGGTGATATTGTCAGGATTGGCCTTATGACCTCTGTTAACCTCGCCTCTTGGATGTTATCAGGTATTTTTCGAGTTCTTGTGAAGCCCAAAAGTATGGGGCTTCTGTGCTCATAACTGGTAGCGAAACCATGAGGGAAACATCATTTGCTGCAACTCGATTCAATCGAGCGGCGTCCACTTCGCCATTGAGCATTGCCTGATACCCTGATACCCTTTGGAACTGTACATAACAAATCATTAGAAGCATGCTGGGTCTGGTCATTACTCACTCCGGAGTCTGGAGCAAGCTGTGCCTGTGTTTCATCTTCTCTCCAGGAGCCATGCACTGTTTACTGATAATGAAGGGAGGGCCTGGCTCGTTCGGTGACACCGAATACAGAACAAACAAAGCGCCAAAGCCGTTATCCGGACTGCCCTATGCTGGCGTCCTGGTTCAGCAGCTTATGGATTTACAGTTTCAGAGCTGAGGCCTGCATCTTTCTGAATATCAGCAGACAAGGGAAAGGACAAAGGAGCAGAGAAATTTACAGTTTCTGCAAGACAGCAACTGAAAAGGACGGCATGAATGGAGTACAATTTACAAGGAATGTTTTGTTTCTGCTGTTCTGCAGCGACTTCTGACTGTTTCCCCTGCACTTTCTCGCAGTGGCTATTCAGGCTATTGCGATATGTGAGCACTGAATGGCCGGCTGGTGAATGGTAGATGGAATGGAATGAAGCTTGGCAATTTGCAACAGAGATAACTATTACTAGTCACTACCCATCCAAATACATTGTGCACAACAGATTAATGAACAGTCACTCCAACTGCTAGAACTAAGGAGGAGCTAGAGCTAGCACAGGAAAACAAGCCCTAGGAATCAAGAAGGGATCGGGTCATATCTCGTAGGTGATGCCGACCCTGAGCAGCTGGTCCTTGGGGATGGACAGTGCCTTGTGGCTCTCCCGGAGGTTCTTCCGGAGGACCCCGTACACGTTGTTCACCACCACCCTCTTCACCACCGACGACCCCGCCGCCGCCGTCACCGTCGCCTCGCCCATCAGGTACACCACCCCGCGCGCCGCCTCCCCGTCGATGAACCGCTGCTCCTCCTCCATCGCCGCCGCCACCGTCCGGTCGCCGCCGGCGAATGCGGCCTCCTCCTGGACGAACACCTTGAGGCGTTCGAGGAGGAGCGTGGCGAACTCCCCGTGCCCCTCCATCGGGTCCGTGTACCCGTACCTCGCCACGCAGCGGAACACGCGGTGGCCCATGGGTCCGACGCGGCGGAAGATGAAGCGCTCCGGCGCCGCCACGCGCGGGATCGGGAGGTGCTTGATGGAGACGAACACGAAGACGGCGTGCACGGAGGGGATCTTGTCCACCAGCCGGTGGAACACGGGCGGGATCCCCTGCACGAGCTCCGAGTAGAGCAGGCCCACGCCGGGCACCCGCCGCACGTCGTGCCGCGCCAGCACGGCGGCCAGCTCCGCCGCCGGCACCGCACGCTCCAGCTCGTGCCAGTAGCGCAGGACGTGGACGTAGTGCCACGCCGCCATGAGCCCCATGAGAACCAGCGAGAAGCAGAAGGGCAGGTACCCTCCCTCGGCGAACTTGGACAGGATCGACGACAGATACAAGAACTCGGTGAAGCCGAAGACGGCGTAGAACGCGGCCACCAGCGCCGGCGGCGTCTGCCACGCCAGCAGCATCACCACCGCCATCAGGTGCGTGGTGATGGAGAAAACCGTCACCACGCAGATGCCGTACGCGTTCCCGATGTTGGTCGTCGTCTGGAACGCCAGCGTGACGGCCACGCTGGCCGCGCCGATCAGGAAGTTCACCTCCGGGAGGTACACCTGGCCCTCGTACTTGCTGGAGGTGTGCACCACCTCCACCGGCGGGAAGCAACCCAGCGACAGGGCCTTGGACAGGATCGCGAAGGCGCCGGACAGCATGGCCTGGCTCGCGATGATGGCCGCCATGATCGCCACCACGAACACCAGCCAGAACATGGGCGCTGCATTGTTTTAGCTCACGTCTTCAGCTTTGACATACATTTATTTGCATATATGTATAATTTCTTACTACTACTAGAACACATGAACAAGCCAAACAAGCCATTGATCGATCATTCGGCTGTACCCGGGATGGACTTGAAGAAGGTGTCAGCGACGTTTTCGGGGAATCTGCGCAGATAGGCCGCCTGACCCATGTAGCATAGTGAGACGGAGGGGAAGAGGATACAGGTGAAGCTGATCTGCAAGAGCGAACGAATAATTTGGTAAGGAGTAGCTACTATAACAGCTAACAAGATGTTCCGGTTCCGACAACTGCAGAGGGAAACACTAAATCAAATTAGGCTATGGCTGTTGGCACCTGAATGGCCCTGATGTTGAAATGGCCAAGGTCCGCAAACATGGCCTCGGCGCCTGTTTCCACGAATGGACATCGAATTTGATAGATCAAGCACGGGGTTTTGCATCATCAAATGTTCGAAACAGACAGTAGGTCTATTTGAAGACATACCTGTGATGCAGAGGATGACGCCCCCAAGCGAGACCCAGGCCTCCTTGCCGTTCCTGCTGAAGTACTGAAGGATGTACATGGGGTTGAAGGCCCGGAGGACGGTGACGTCGTGCACGGCGAGGTTGTACATCCCGGTGCTGGCGATGAGGAGGAACCACACCGAGATGATGGGGGCGAAGGAGTAGCCGACTTTGTCGGTGCCGAAGCGTTGCACAAAGAAGAGCACGAACAGGATGGCCACCGAGATCCACACCACTTCCACTGTAGCAAAAACGGCATCGGAAACCGGTTCTAAAGCTAGCCATCAACCATGCCATAAGCAGGCTCACGAGTCAGTAACTGGTATGTGAAAGATGCAGCATACATTGAGTCAAGTTGGGCGCTTTCTCCCTGATCCCATTCACTGCCGACAGCACTGCAAGAACAGAATCCATCAGGAACACAAATCGATCGACGTGCTCCGATTGGCACAAATAATTATTGCCATCTCGCTCCGTACCAGAGATCGCTGGCGTCAAGGTCCCGTCGCCCATGACCATGGAGGTGCCGAGGATGGTGATGGTGAAGAGGCCGATCTTGGCGGCTTTGCTGGACTCGAGCTTCTCCTTGAGCCACTGCGCCCTCCGCAGCCGCGAGCTGGGCGCCTCGACGCCGTAGTTGGACACCGTGGCGTCCTCGGTCTGCTGGTCCGGGATCATCCTGATCTTGGCGTACCGCGAGATCAGCGAGTACAGCGCAAACGTCCCGCCTGTTTCATTCATTCATATGGACCATAACCATGCCGTGTCAATCACACGCAGTGCATTGCTCCGGTTGAACAAGAGTAGTGATCGATGTCAGTAACGGAGGACGACAGCTAGGTAGGTAGCTCACCGTCGCCGTTGTCGTTGGCGTGGAGGACGACGAAGACGTACTTGAGCATGGGGATGAGGATGAGGGTGTAGAGGATGAGCGAGAGCACGCCGAGGAGGTCGTCGGGGTGGCGGATGCCGTCCGGGAAGGTGCTCGAGTACACGTACAGCGGCGACGTCCCGATGTCGCCGTACACGACGCCGACGCTCTGGAACGCCAGCATCAGCGTCCGCGCCCAGCTGCCCTGCACGACGGCGCGCCATCCCAATCCGTGTTACCGATGATGTCTATCTGTGAACAATTTAAGTAGCGCACGACGGGAAGTGAGCTAAATTAAACGTGTGATCCTGACCCCGGAGCCGTGGCACTTGTCGCCGGAGACCTTCTCGGCGTCGCCGTAGAGCGAGTCATGGCGCTTGAGCCTCTCGGCTGCCGCCGCGGGGCTCTCGGCGGCGGCTTCGGCTGCTGACATCTCTTCGTTCCTCGCTGGTGAGTGATCTCGGGGTTTATGGTCGATCTACGGAACCTCTATAGGCTTCAGATCCCGGTGCTCGGCCTGTTACAAATATTCTTGTGAGAAGCCGAAACTCAAATTCTCAAAATATTCCGAAAAGAAAACTATGCAGATCAGGCACTCTTCTTCTGTCAACAGCTAGCCAGGAGGATGATCTCGGCACGGAGAAATGTGAAACGATGGGCTCCGTTTGGTTCAGAAGTTCAATACAAATAAACAGAAAATGCAATGGATGAACAATGTTTCTACTATATATTTGACTAGACGAGAAACAGATAAATTATTAATAGCGAATAAAGCTGTGAGATGAGATCCCGGGGAGGAGAAGGCCGGGGACGACGGCGGAGGAGATACCCGGGATCCGGATGGATGAGGGTCTGGAGAGACGCTTATATCTGCCCCGCCGCGCTCAAGGATAGCAAATCCCTTCGCCTGCTGCCCTGTCGCCATCTTATACGCACGGCATTCACAGGGGCAGCAGCTGCCATCGTATCTCCCCGCTGGGAGAACAGCCTCTCCGGTGCCAAATCTGGAGAGATCGATCTCTGATCTCTCTGGCCCGGCGCCGCCTTGCGAGGTTGCGAGCGAAGACGATGAACGGAACTGGCTGGAGGTGGCCTGCCTCTCTGTCGTCTCTCCCTCTAAACCTCCCATTGGTGCTACGTGGTTTATGCGGTTAGTTATTACGTTTCACCTGTCAGCGACGTCGCAGGATTAAGATCTTTCGCTGGCCATGTTTGGCTTGGTCGTCCAGCATGCATGCGTCGTCATCAGCTGTTGCCTGTTGGTTGGTTGTTGTTGCAGTGGTGGCCGCTTCTTTCTGTTCTGGACGAGATGAAACGGAATGATGCCGTGTCTTCAGTCAGCAGGAAAGAAGACAGCGGTGGGGGCGGGAAACAAGTGACGGAGCTGATCTCACGATCGAGATCAAGCTCTCCACGGAATGAACCAGAGAGAGATTGTGCGGCCCTGGGCTGCATATATACTTCGTTCTCTTTGGAACATGTGTGTATTTTACTAGTAGAATTTAAGATTCAAATAGAAGCGTATATCGGTCGTCAATTGTTATTAATATCTCTTAACTAGTCAATAGGTAAAAAATATATTCTGTAAAAGAACAACCCTCCAAATAGTAATGCTTAGTTATCAAACAAACACGATATTTCTATTTGATAGAGATGAATATTTTTTTTATATCTGAAAATGTCAGTTTTTGGTCTACAGATAAATAAAGTTATTTTGGTCAAATTATGCCGGATCTTGAAGTAAATGACAGGAAGGGAGCAGCAAATCCTTAGACTTTCGGTACATATGTCATGTATGGTAAGGCAAGTATATTATTAGTGCTGTATTATAGATAATCTCATGCATTATTGCCACATAACTTGACAGCCAAATTATTAAAAACTCCTATGGTTGTTTTTTAAGTTGTCTCATAAAACCCCTCCCTCCCCAAGTCTCTCACTCAGGTAGGAGAAACAAAAATAGCAAATTGCATGACGGGGTAAGTTGAACAAAAGAAGTAAATTGAACCAAAACATAGTTTAGAGGGTTTGAACTTTCGAAGGGAGTAATTTGGATTTTTTCCAATAAATTAACCACTACGGCGTCACTAGATCTTGCTTTCATGCATGAGTCTCCCAAAATATCATCTACCAAGAGGTAGTGCAAATATGTGCTGCTGCTGCTGCTGCCAATCACACATGCATACATGATACATGTACAGCGAGAAGTGGTGCAATTAAACTGAAAACTATGTGTGCGCGTTCATGGAAGCAAACTGAGAGGCAATCAGACAAAATGGACGGAGAAAAAAATGATTAGTGACGCATCACCTGCGAGAAAGTGACTGAAGAAGGCGGCGCCGGCGCAGGTCTACGAGCTCCGGCGATCGGACTTCTCCGGCCGTCGCTACGCAAAGGCACAGCCACCAGTTCGAAGCAGATATATGCAGTCAGGTTCTAGCGAGAGAGCAAGAGAGAGATGCTGTCGTGGCTATGTCGCCTAAAGAACGAAGCCACATTAGTCAGGTTCGCTTTGGAAGATGGTTTTGAATACGTAGATATAGAGGCAGATATTGCACGGTGTAATGAACATGGTCCTATTAGACCTGTTTTAGTGATTAAGTAACAATATAGTCATTGGGATTAATGGTTTGTCAAGGATGTACCTTGTAGGTTTTCTAGATCCTAAAATATGCAAACCAAACCATGGTAAGGTCTGAATCATAGTATTCAAGTGATCCAAATGGTGGTATTTTCCATATCCAAATGGTGGTATTCAAGTGACCAAGCCATGGTATCGGGATTATTTTATGGTATTCTAGAGCATCCAAGACGGTATTTTTGGTGCTCAAGTGGCGGTATTCAATTCAAAAAAATCAGTACCACCGGATGTTCCGATGGTCCACCGGAGCAACCATCGGACTAACCATCAGAGCAATTAGTATAACGGGGAAATCAACTTGAGTTCCAAGAAGCACCAGATGATCCGACGGTGGGTTTTTTAGTAGCGTCGGAGCAGTTTTCAAAGAAGGCAGAAAAAGACCTATAGCACCGGATGTTCCGATGCCTTATGGAGATGACCGCCGAACGAAGCATATTTACTTTGCGAAGTTACAGAGAGGTTTTGACCAGAAGCTCTTCAGCACCAGATGTTCCGATGGCGCATCGGAATGAAGTGTTGGATGAAGCATCGGAGTAAATCTGTTAGGGGTCCAACGGCTACCTGCATCAGTAGGGGGACACCGGATGTTCCGATGCCTGCCTAAAGTGACCATAGGAACATCCGATGGTATACTTTAACTAGCCGTTGGAGCAATGACTCCCCCTCCACTTGCTCATTTGGAGTTGTTGGAGTGACCAGGAGTGCATTCAAGACCAAGACTCATCAAGAACACATCTCCATGCCACAAAAAGTGCAAAAGTGATTGATCCAAGGTTTAGCACATGCTTAGAGAGTCATTAGTGCTAAGATAGGCCTACAGAGAGAGTGCAAGGTATTGCTACTTTGTGATTGGTTCAATGAGCTACTGAACCACCATTGCAAGCTTGGTGTGCCGGCGCCTTAGGACCTTAGTGGCTTGCCGACAAGTCTTCAACCCTCCAGCTTGGTGTGGAGCGGCGACGGCCACCGTGTACGGGGGACGAGGATACCCCTTCCTTCGTGGAGAAGCTCCATAGTGGGGACGACGTCAAGGTGATCGGAAGAGAGGGAGTGGTGAGCCTTGCCTTAGTGGCAAGCTTCTCATCCGACTTGGCGAGAGACTTTGTGGCGAGCCCAAAACCTTGATCGGAAGAGACTGTGACCGGGAGAATATCCTGGATGGAGCTCCAACATGGACTAGGGGTGGCATTTGCCTACCGATACCACGGGATAAATCATCGTGCTAAGTTTGCATCCTTTCTAACCCACTTCTTTACGTTTCCGCAATTTGTATTTGCAACTTGTGTGCCTTTACTTTCATAGAGTAGCCCTTGCTAGGATTGGCTATAGGTTGCAAAACTCTTTGTGGGCTGGAAGTTTCACTAGATCAACATATAGATAGCATGATCTAGTTAATGTTTTGATGCTTTGTAGTTGAAGCCATAGGTTAAGGTTTTAAGTTTGCCTAATTCACCCCTTCTCCCTCTTAGGCTACGAGCACCAATCACCGGTAGAAAACTCATCTTCCATCCACTCCCTTTTATCCCGATTAATATTTGGTCCAGGACTAAAGGTTCACCAACCAGGACTAAAGCTCGGCCACTGGCGGGGGGCTCACCAACCGGGATCTTTTATCCCGGTTGCAAAGGCTAGTGGAAAAAATTATCGTGGTTGGAACCGGTTGGAAACACCAACCGGGATAAAAGAACCCCCTTTACCAACCGGGATAAAAGGTCCTCGACCCTTTAGTCCCGGTTGGTAACACCAACCGGGATTAAAGGGGGTCTTTTATCCCAATTGGTATTTCCAACCGGGATAAAAGGATCCCTCACGGGTGGCTGAAAAAGACTAAAGCCCTCGGACCCTTTAGTCTCAGTTTGTGTTACTAACCAGGACTAACCGAGACTAAAGGGTTCCCCACGAGTTAATACAAAAGGATTGCATCCCCTATATAGTCAGGTGTGCTGTGTAGGTGGGATAGCAAGGAAGCTACACGCGAGGCTTGAGATCGTAGGTTCGAATCCCATGCACTGCGCACGCGCATATTTCACGTGAAAAATTGCGTGACTTGTGACTTGCGACGAGCGCGTGTAGGGGGCGCAAAATCCTTTAGTTCCGGTAAACCAACCGGGATAAAAGGGGTCTTTAGTCCCGATTGAGTGACCCGGGACTAAAGACCCCCCTTTTGTTTCGATTGCTTTATCCCGGATGATTTTTCGAAAGATTTGCTCCCTACCAACCGGAATAAAAGGTCAGTTTTCTATAAGTTACCCACGTGTAATAATTGTGAAAAGATAAGTAACTTATCGCAATGGTACAGTTAAGGACTTTGGACTGCACATTACTATCTGTCATCAGTTAATTGTCCATATCGCAATGATGTACAGTGAAGAAATGATAGTAACTTATGTGGTGTTTTTTTTGAAAAAGATCGAACTTATATGGTCCATTATATCAGTGGTAACTATATTGTTGGCCGCTGATTTCGGTGTGTGCTGAAATTAGTTACTACCGCTATCACTGATTGTGGGTCGGCTTAGGCCCAAATTGACCGCTTGGTCCGATAAAAAAAGATTGATAAACACATTTGCATGTGATATGCATGCATTGCCATGCTCCCAATATATCCATATGCGGAAAACACATTGATGATTGATGAAGCTCGGTAGCGAAGATGTTCATGGTGATTTCGGGGGTGTTTGGATCCTGGAGCTAAAGTTAGTCCGTGTCACATCGGATATTCGGATACTAATTAGGAGGACTAAATATGAGCTAATTACAAAACTAATTGCAGAACCTCTAGGCTAAATCGCGAGACGAATCTATTGAGCCTAATTAATCCATCATTAGCGAATGTTTACTGTAGCACCATATTGTCAAATCATGGACTAATTAGGCTTAATAGATTCGTCTCGCGATTTAGCCAGGGGTTGTGAAATTGGTTTTGTAATTAGCCTATGTTTAATACTCCTAATTAGTGTCAAACATTCGATGTGACAGGGGTTAAAATTTAGTCGGGGATCAAACACCCCCTTCGTCAATCAATCCAGTCTTTTAGAAATGTTTCTATAGGTAGTATGTACACGTGTATGTTTATAGAGGTTAATGTGGGTCTTCGTACACGGTGCAAACGTGAGCATACGCGCTCAAAACAAAATCCAGCGAGTTAGCCTCAAAGCTAATGACCTGCTTATGGGGTAGTAGTGGAGTAGCATCAATCAGTTTCCATGGGATGCATGTTATATCACTTCTCTCAGCCCCTTCCAAAAAATCAGCCCTTGTTTACTTCCCTCCAAACTCCCAACTTTGACACTATGCAAAAAGAAGATTCCCCATCACATCAAACTTGCGGTATATGCATGGAGTACTAAATGTAGACGAAATTAAAAACTAATTGCACAGTTTTGTTGTACTTTGCAAGACGAATCTTTTGAGCCTAATTAGTCAATATTTGGACAATAATTCACAAATACAAACGAAACGCTACAGTGTCGCATTTATGACAAATTGCCAATTTTGCAACTCGCAACGTAAACAAGGCCTTAGTTTAATTTGTCGTCTCCACGAGTCTCTCCCCTCTGCAACTCTTGTGGCAGCAGGCTAGCTCAGAATCTAGCAGGATTTTGCAGCTTGGCAGTTGGCGCACCACGACTGACCTGACTAATGACGTCTACTGCGCATATATGTACAGGCTGCTGGGCAGCCTGGGACATGACTAACGAAAGTTTCTGCCCCCCTCACACGATCGGCTGCTTCAGCCAACCAGCCTGCCAGTGCCGGACGACTCAAAAATCACCCAAATGCAGTGCTCCACGGCGCCGCTGATCTCCTGTCTCTCCACGATTAGTGAGTAACTTGACAGTTGCATCGATAACCCTGAAGAAACGCATTCCATCACGTGTGCACCTTGCTTCCTCAAGAGAGAAGAAGACAGCGATGCAACTATGGATAATGGCGCTATGACCAGGTTCAGTCGCTAGTGGCTGGTCTGACCAAATAAACGAACCAGGCACGGCCAATAATGAAACACAATATTACACATCTTCCTTGTCCTTAGCGGCATCTGCATCACAGCATCAGCCTATGTATCAGGTGGTCAATGTAGTGCATTGCTGTGGAGTAGAGCACGACGGGGAAGTGGAGACGAAGCGATCGGGAAGTGACGCTACCTTTGGAGGCTCCTGCGTATTCGGCGGTGGCGCCGCATGCTTTTGATGATCTGATATTCTGATGACGATCTTTCGGACGCGACCTGTCGGCGCACTGCCGCACCTTCCTTTAAATCGCCTGATGGTACCATTGCTGCGTGCGCTGTCAGCATCTTACTGCTCGGTCGGAAGTCCGACACACCGTGTTGTGTCCATAAGATGTACATGCAGCCGTGGCCCGCCTGCCCGCCCAGCACGGAACCTGATTTTTTAGCCCAGCTCTAGCCCGGCCTGGCACGGAGAGCTTCGGTCCCAGGCTGGCCCGGCCCGGTAGTTCGTGCCGGGCGTGGGCTGCCACCCCTGGCATGACGAGCGGCCCGGCCCGGCCCGGTGTAAAGGAGCTGGCGTCCGTATAAATACCAGCCGGTCAACCCAGCAACCCTATCACCTCCCAGTTTCTTTCCCCGACTCCCTATCGTGCTCCCCGACTCCCTATCGCCGTCGCTCGCCGCCATACTCCCTATCGCATCCTCGGCTCCCCTCAGATCTCCCCTCCGCCTACTGTCGGAGCCACCTCCCTCCCTAGTCCCTACCACCATCTCCCGACAGGCAGTAGTGCAGCGTTCCCTCCCTCCCTCACAGCCTCCTCCGGCGCCGCCTCCCTCCCTCGCAACCTCCACAGCCGTCAGCGCCGCCTTCTTCCTCGCGGCCTCCTCCACCGCCGCTGGCTGAGCGGAGAGCCGCGGCGGCAGCGGCGCGGGGAGTAGGAGCGGCGGTGTGGAGGTCCGACGGCAGCGCGAGCAGGCGGCTGCGGGGAGCGGATGCGACAGCAATGGTGACGGCAAGGGGGCGAGCTGCGGCGCGGGGAGCGGGAGTGGGAGCGGCGGCGGGGAGGTCGGGCGCCAATGCGGGGGCCGGTTGTGGGAAGCGGCGATGGCGGTGGCGAGGGCCCCGGCAGCGGCTTGCGGGGAGCGGCGGCGGCGACGTGGGGACCCACCGTGCCTCGCTGGGCCCAAAGCCGGCCGTGCTTTACGGGCCAGCCCAGCACGAAAAAGGCCTTGCGGGCCCGTGCTTGGGCCACCGGTGAGGCTCGTGGGCTGGCACGGCACGGCACGATGAATCCGTCATGACGGGCTAGACCCGGCACGAAAATTAACGGGCCTTGCTAGGCCCGTGCTGGATTGGGTCGGGCAGCCCGAATGTACATCTATAGTTGTGTCTTCGAAGTTCCGTCTAACTGGGCTTCCTCGTCACCGCCTCAACCTCTGATGATGGGCCTCAAAGCCGTGTATCGTGTGCTGTGTTGTTGGCGCTCGAGTGGCCCAAGCGAGCCCAGTGCTTGCCTGTGAAACGGATCGTCTTGGGCCCACTTGCCTGTAAGCGAGCCCCAGGACAGACCTCAAATCTTCTTGGCAAGCTTCAAGTCTCTATAACATTCTTTCGTGTGGAATGTGGACTGATATAATACTGTCGTTACACAAAAAGGTTTGTTCCCAACATTTTTCTCATCCTCACCGGAGCCAACTCAAACACGAAAAATTAAAGACTGAGCAAGAAAAGGTAAAGAATAATCCAGGTACAGCTCTCTACCTAAATTAGGCTCTATCCTCTATCTCTATGGCATTGAGGCGAGTTTCAATTTTCAAAAGCATATTTCTTCTTCGCCTCTTCAGAGACCTGAATGCTGTCAGTTAAGAGCATCAATCCTTTTAGATCGAAACCATAACAGTAGAATCGTACCAAGATTACCACATCAAACTAGCTAGATTACACAGACAACATCCAGCCGTCAGCCTCTTTTTCCCATATAAACAGACAACATCCAGCCCACACACATTAAAGACCCACGACGACAAAGATTCAAAGAAAGAATAAATCGGCGTTCGCAGACACCCGATTCTAGCCCTATTAATTGGGTTGTAACCCAAGTTATTACCTCACCAATCCATTCTCACCAGGAAATAAATATAACCCACTCCAAATCAAACCTCCACCATCAAACACCATACCACCCTAAACTTTCCAACACATAAGTTATATAAACTACTGGTCACTTATGATAAAAACCCATATGATAGCTACTAGTGGTCAAACAAGTTCTATTCAGTCACTTTTTCCCAATAAGAACTGCACAGGGGTAACCCACGCAACCTGTCCACCTCCCGCATCATCTCCTCCACATTCTGGTCTATCACTCTCTCCTAAGTTGATCATCACCTGACGAAGCTGCAGAGTTACAAGACAAGTTAATAGTTTGGACTAATGTTAATTGAAACCGAATGCAGGTTTATGTTTAATTCAAGCTCCTGCTATTGTTACAAGGAACTGTGATCAAATCGGATGCCATTTCCAATAATGAGATAAGCTGAATGGCAGAATCATTGACAGAACATATGTCACATTATTAGAACATATGTCACATTATTAGACGACTTCATTTGTTACTAACCAACCATACCTCAAGGTAAATAGTAAATCTTATTAAACCTTAAGGTACACATAAATACTCAAGCTCACGGTGTATAAAACAAAATGTAGAGGCAAGCAATATGGCTAGAATGCCAACAAACAACCAACTAGACAGTAGACAGACAAGCTAACCATGGTCTGTTCATTTAGGAAACAAGAGCAATAAAAAAATTAAATAGCTTCAGAACTCATCTCTTGAAATAATTCATTAGAAACTTTTGGCAATATAGGTTGTTCAAACAACATAAGCTATATGGGTTGTTCAAACTAAAACCATATATATTAGCAATCACTTCCTATAGTAGATTCTAAACTATTTGGCAATAATGTCCATTAAATCAGTCAGATTTATTCAGAATTGAATATGGGGGGGCTAATCCTTGATTTCATGGAGGGAGTTACTAGCAAGAAAAGAAGGAAGAACAAAGTTACTTTGCTACAAATCCACATTGTAAGGACCAAATCATACAAGAGCTGCAATTATATAGATAAAATGAAGGAAAATTGTCTTATATACAAATGTATGCAAATGTGACAGACCTGTCTTCAAACTTATCATAGCAATAGGAAATAGCCAAACTACCAATAGATGAAGTAAATCAGATCATTTAGCAGAAGTAAACAGTAATAGATAGAGAAAAAATGTCGATCAGTTGTATGGAAACAAAGAAGTCCATTCAACCAGTTGTATTCAAATAGTTACCTTCACATGAATGTAGGAACTTGACTAAGATCCTGATATGGAATTGACACATTTGAACCTGATAAAAAAACATACTTGGTCAGCATTGAATGAAGCATGTTTATCATAAACAACAAGATGTATGTGCTGTACTTGATGGAGTGATAAAGGTGACCATGTTGGTAGGCTAATCTTCACTAGTTTCTTTACCGCAAATGATATTATGGTAAGTAAATTCAAATGACCATGAGAATGTGTAAAGTCACATATGTCAAAAATAGAATGAGGGTATACCTTCATTGTTTGCATCTTTTTCCTTGAATAACCAGTCTTTCCCACACACACAAGGGCTTCTAACATCTCCGGAGTGAGTGAGCTTCTTGACTCCCCAAGAATCCTACCTCCAAGACTAAAGGCTGATTCGAAAAAAACAGTACTGAGAGGAATGGCGAGGAAATCGCGTGCTATAACTGATAAGACCGGGAACATCTCAACATGTGCCTTCCACCAAGCCAAAATGTCAAAGTTTTCAATGTCTTCCACACAATCTTTTTCAAAGTAGATGTCAAATTCAGACTTTGGTGCACGAGTCTTTCTCTGACTTGACTTGAAGTTTGCAAATTCTGATCCCATCTGCCTTTTCGCAAGCACCGGTGAGCTCATAGAACTGCTGCCCTCACTTGAATATGTAATAAAGTATGCACTAACTCTCCTCAGGCATTGCTCATACTCCAGGAAGTATTTTTTTATCCAAACTAGAGCAGCATTAACAATTGAATGAATCTAATCTGTATTGCTACAAATCTTCTGGTAGAAGAACTCTGCATATTTTGCTTTCCCCCTCGGATCTAACATTGTTGCAATAACAATTCCAAGGTTGACTTCATAATCTTTTTTGTTTCTGCGAGCAATAGGCTGGTTTGACTCATCAAAATCTCTACCCCAGTATTTTTCAAACTTGATCCTCATGGCTGCAGCCAGATCTTGTAGTGCCACACTTGTCTGCCAAGAAGGGTTATCCAAGGCATCCCAAATTGAAACAATCAAAGGCAAGAACATGTATGAAGTTGGTTTCCTATCCGCTGATATCACTTTTGTAGCCTCTTCAAAAGTTTAAAGAAACTTATAGATTTGAATCAGCTATGCTCCATTCTTGTTCATTTAGAGAAATTTCTGCATGTTGATTTGCATAGCTATTCAGGACGATCTTGCACTTGATTGCTTCTTTAACCATCTTGAAGGTGGAATTCCAATGGTTTGGTATGTCAAGAGCAATACCACATTTTGTTGGAAGACCATTCACCACTGCAATTTCATTAAAAACTTGAATTCTTGAGGGTGAAGCAACAATGTGCTTTAAGAGCTCCTGAATCTTCTTTATCCCCTCATGAAAAATTTTCATCCCATCTTGAACCAAAATATTCAGGATATGCGCACAACATCTCACATGCAAATGTGCACCCTCAAACATCAACTCATACTTGTGAGCATCTACCAACAGGTCACATGCAGTGTTGTTGTTACTAGCATTGTCCACTGTTAGAGTAAACACCTTGTTTCGTATGGCCCATTCAGTCAAGTAGCTCATAAGTGCTTCTTCGATAGCAAACCCTGAGTGTGGATACTTGACCTCTTTGAAACTTATTATCTTCTCCTTGATCTTGAAATTAGGAGTGATATAATGAGCTGTTACAACCATAAATAGTGCAGCTCACATTTTGATTCATATGTAAAAAAAGGTAAAATACATCGCCCTAGTGCATTGTTCATCATAGTATTTGTTAATTTATCCAAGACTAGCTAGTGTTTTGATTCAAATAGAAGTAACAGGAAGGGATTAATTATTGGACTTCTATATCTCACTGACATTTTTGGCAGGTACAACTAAATACATTTGAGAATTAACTTATTTATGAACTTTAGAAACCTTTAAAGATAAAATATCTGCACGGTAAGTGGATTCCATACGTAGAACTAGATACAGCAGATACATGATTAGAAAGAAAGAAATAAGAATGCAATTTACAGCTATCTATCTTTCAACAAGCACCCAGAAATCAAAAGTTGACAGGGAAAGGGGGGAAAATGGAATTACACAAATAGGCAGCTGTATCCTTTGTCCCAGTTGCAACTTCCAATGTTTGTTACTCTCTCGTATGCTTCCATGAATCAGCTGGCTATTTGTTAAAGGAAAAAAAAGAATCAACTAGCTACCAACTCTTGCATGAGCTGCTTCCCATTGTTCCTGTAGGGCAGTACCACCTTAAATTTCTAATGGTTTACACCTAGATGCAACTTGTGGAATTAGTAAGGACAATGCAAAAGACAAAAGTGACAAAATTGTGTTGAATCCTAAATGAGGAACCAAAAAAGGAATAGATTAAGATCTAACCAGTTGCATTAGCTATATCTGGTAGTACAAAGTACAAACTACAGAGCAGTTTAGAGTATACATACTCAAATACAAATCCTCCATCAAGTGGCAGAAGTAGGATTGCTCAAACTACAGAGCAATCCTCCATCAAGAAAGAATTAGGCAGTAGACATCACACATGTACTGCAAAGAGACCATACCCCTGCTTTGTTCAGTGCGTCAGGGCGGATGCGGAGGAGGCGGCCAATGTGGAGGTGCCCGCTACAGATCGAGGTGTCCAAGCGAAGCGCCTAGACAGCGAGGTAGAGTGGCGATGCCTTGACGGAGGACGGAGGCGGAGAGGTGGTGGCTCAGCGCTGGCTAGCCTCGCGCCCTCGCCAGCTTCTTGGAGAGCTTGGCCGCCGGCTTCTTGGAAAGCTCGGACAGCCGGCGGTGGTCGTGGAGGAGGCCGGGTCGGGTGGGAGGTGTGGCCTGGTGTTGTATTGGGTGAGGTAGCCGTGGCACGGGCGAGGTGGAGGTGGAGGCGTGGTGGCAGAGGCGGGATCTCAGGAGGGGGTGGGAGGGAGGCGAGGCGAGGCCCTCGACCCCTCGGCGCAATGAGGAGGGTTGGGTTGGTTTGCCTGTCTACCGCCGACTGCTTTGGTCCACTAACGGTGTGTAACGCATGGGCCGAAAGGCATATCAACCTGATATCAGTACATACACTCTAATAACTGTCCAAACTACTTGCTCTAGCAATCCAGTTCGAATCAGACCATCTGATGGGCCAGCCACTGTAAACCAACCAAAATGAATCCAAAACAGAACCCTAACCATTAAAACCAATAAACCCAAACTGATTATCAGGGCTACACCCGATAAATCGATCGACAAACAGTAGCGCACATCGCTGCTAGCTGCTACCTGCTACCTGAAGGGTGACGCTAAACATAGCACCTACCGTCGATCAGTTGGGCACGTAGGTGGCGTACATGCCCGACGCGATCGGTGCGCCCTCGAGCACCCGGCCAAACTCATCGATGTCGTTGTACCCCAGGTTGACAAGCACGTCCTTGCCGCCGACGGCCGCGGCCAGCTCTGGCATTCGCCTAACCCAGCTCCGCACCCGCCGGTAGTGGTTCATCTACCTCGCGGCCTTGACCGCCGCGCAGTGGCCCTCGTGCGCGGGAAGGTGAAGCCACCGGCGTGCGCCACGAGCCCACGTTGTCCAGGATGGGCACCCGGATGCCATCAACGTACGTCATGCAGAAGCACACCGGCGCAACATTGACGCCGCCGCCGGCAAGGTCCATGGCACGACACTGATAGCTAGACTTCTGGTCACTTCTCGCCCGGTTCGTCAGAACCGGGGCAAATGTTGGTGATATGACCAAGAGACAATCATAACAATTCGGACTAAAGGCTCACATGATAATTGATCCATTAGGGATTAGGGTAACTAATGGGCCTTCAGCATGGAAGCCCATTAGTGTGCTCTATAAATACGAGGGGTGGGACTAGGGGCGCTAGATTCTACCACGCCGCAACCCTAGCTGCCACTTCCTCTCCGCCTGAGCCCGAGACCCCTGCCGCGCGCGCGGTGCTAGCACACCGGCGCACGGCGTTCCATCCCTGTACGTGTGGACTCTATGGAGGCACTGCTACTGTTGCTGCTGTGCTGATCGGCTACAGTGGCACAACGCTGCTGCTAGGACGAGGATGAGGAGATCAGTTCGTGGGACGAGATTGACTACTTCCTCTACACCGACACGCGACTACTTTGGACCGGCTCTGCTCCAACTCTTCTTTCGCTGCGCTGCGCGTCTAGTGGTAACGATCCATGACCCCTTTAGTCGCAAGTTTCCTAGGTGATACGATAGATGTAATGCTAGAGTGGCCTACCCGTTTCCCTTCAGTGGTATCAAAGTCTCCTTGCATAGTTTTTGGTCTGGATCTTGCACATATAGGTGATATGTGATGGCAGTAGATGTGATCTATTATGGTTAAGTTCATGTGATGGATCTTATGATGCACGAATTGATTAGATCAATTGGTCATAAGGGGATGGAATAGGTACAAGTAGATTGCATTATTTGACAAAAAGATTAGTTCGTGATGCTTCTTTGTTGCGCGCGTGACTTGTCCCCATCGGCTGGAATCACCATCGGGGCTAGTCATACGCGCAGTCAGTAGATTGAGCCAACAGATCAAGGTCATATATTGCGGTCTTCTCATATACACCTGTCACACTGATCAATATGATTGATCTAGTGGAAATTGAGACATTCTGAATGGCTCAGAAATTGGGTTGATATCCTCATAGTGTTTCGGTAGAAAGTTCTACGCTTAACTCATTTTTGCAGGGTATGATGTGAATGGTATGGCCTCAATGTCATGTGATGATCTGTATGTAACATTTGTGCAGCTTGCGTTGCTGCAAGTTAACACAACCGGGTTAAGGTTGTTCCATTATTGTATCGAGCTGCGTGTTGACTTGTGATGCTTCATCCCTCATGTAATTTATTTATCAGCTATTAGATGTAGTAGCTTTACATATATTCATGGAGGCCTTTTCAAGCATGGTGGCGATGGTGATCACCACAAGACAGGAGGCATGGTGATGGAGATCATGGTGGAACCATGGAGATGGAGACCACTATGATTCCAAAGGCCATACTATTTACAATATAATATGATTATATGCCTGTGATGTTTACTTTCCTGTCTTACTATTGTTTTCATGCTTTACATGTGGTGGATGTTTTTGTCATGATAGAATAGCTTCCCTCAGAAAAGTTGAGTTTTGATGCCATTTACCAATAGCTGCACCTATAAAATTTTGATCGTTGTGTGATAGGTTTGCCAAAGCAAAGTACCATCATCTATCACTATGAATAGGTTGGATGTTAGACATCCACAAGCATAGTATTGGTTTACTCAGCAAAGCTATCAAAACGGTTTTAGGCTTTATGGCATGGCGTTGGGAGCTGGGGCATTGATGCCACCCACCAAATAACAGTGATATAGAGATATGATTAACAAATAGTTGTTTACCTATGTCACTAAGTTTCTAGTAGTGAAGCCAAAGCTCACTAGGCTTTTAGTGAATATGGATCTTGGACCACTATATGTCGTTAGAGGGAAGACGATGTTGATATAGTGGAAGTGTCTTTTATTAAATTGGTTAATAGAAGATTGTACATAACTTAGTGCTAAAACTTTACATTTTTATCCTATGTTGTAGATCATGTCTTATAGTAACAATTTTGATTTCAATTTGCGATCTGTGCTTCTGAAGGAAAAGCTCAATGGATCTAACTTTATTGATTGGTATTGCAACTTGAGAATTGTTCTTAGGCAAGAGAAAACTGAGTATGTTCTTGAGCAACCATACCCTGATGATTCCCCTGCTGATGCGAATGCCACAGCTCGCAGAGCTTATCAGAAGCACTGTGATGATGCACTTAACGTGAGCTGTCTCATGCTTGCCACCATGTCCCCTGATCTGCAGCTGTCTCATGCTTGCCACCATGTCCCTTAATCTGCAGAAATAGTATGAGCATGTAGATGCTCACACTATGATTGAGGGGCTGCGTGGAATGTTTGAGAACCAAGTTAGGGCTAAGAAGTACAACATGTCAAAGTCCTTGTTTGCGTGCAAGCTAGTGGAGGGTAGCCCGATCAGTTCCCATGTGATCAAGATGATTGGTTACATTGAGACTCTTGACAAACTTGGTTCTGAACTTAAGGATGACCTGGCTATAGATGTTATTCTCCAACCGATCTCGGCGAGCTATGAGCCATTCATTCTGAACTATCATATAAATGGCATGGAGAAAATGTTGGCTGAGTTGCATGGGATGTTTAAAACAGCCGAGGAAAGCATTATGAAAAACCCCATTCATGTGATGATGGTTGAAAAGGGGAACAAAAACAGGAATCATTGGACGCCTCCCAAAGGCAAAGGCAAGGTACAGGTCGTTCCCAATGAGTCCACAAGCTCTAAGCCAAAGCCAAAGGGCAAATCTGGCCCTTCTCTTGATGATGAATGTTTCCACTGTCATCTCAAGGGACATTGGTCTAGAAACTGCAAGTACTTGGAGGATAAGAAGGGAAGTGAGACTTCCACTTCAGGTATAAATGTTATAAAAATTAATATTGCTACATCTTCTAGTGAATCTTGGGTATTTGATACTGGATCAATGATGCACACTTGCAATCATTGCAAGGACTAAGTAAAACTATAAGGTTGGCAAGAGGCAAGTTGGATATTCGTGTCGGCAATGGAGCAAAGGTTGCTATCATAGTGGTCGGCACTTACCACTTGTCGTTACCCTCAAGATTAGTTTTGGAATTGAATAATTATTATAGCATTCCTTCTTTGAGTAAGAACATTATCTGTTTTTCATGTTTGGAAGAAGTTGATAGTTATGAGATTATAATAAAGAACAAACGTTGTTCAATTTATTATAATGATATTTTCTATGCTCATTGTCCATTGGTGAATGGATTATATGTTCTTGATCTTGAAAACAAATCTATTTGTAACATTAATAAAAAAGGGCTCGATCGAATGATTTGAATCCCACTTTTATTTGGCATTGTTGCTTAGGTCATATAAATGAGAAACGCATTGAAAAACTCCATAAAGATGGTTTGTTGAGCTTATTTGATTTTGAATCACTTGACACGTGTGAGTCATGTTTTCTTGGGAAGATGACTAAAGCTCCTTTCACTAGTCAAAGTGAGAGGGCAAGTGACTTGTTGGTACTTGTACATACTGATGTATGTCGACCAATGAGTTCTGAAGCCAGAGGTGGTTTTTAGTACTTCATCACTTTCACTTATGACTTTAGTAGATATGGGTATATCTACCTAATGAGGAACAAGTCTGAATCATTTAAAAAGTTCAAATAAATTCAGAATGAAGTACAGAATCAACTAGGCAAGACAATTAAATTTCTGTGATATGATCGTGGAGGTGAATATTTGAGCCACGAATTCGGTGATCATCTAAAACAATGTGGAATTGTTCCACAGTTGACTCCACCTGGAACGCATCAATGGAATAGGTCTCTGAGCGGAGGAACCGAACCTTGTTAGACATGGTTAGGTTGATGATGAACTAGACTAATCTTCCACTGTCTTTTTGGGGTTATGCTCTAGAAACTACTGCGTTTACACTGAATAGGGTCCCAACTAAGTATGTTGAGAAGACACCATATGAGATGTGGACCGGGAAGCGTTCCGGATTATCTTTCCTCAAAGTTTGGGGATGTGAGCCTTATGTCAAACGTTTGATGTCAGATAAACTCTCTCCAAAATCAGGCAAATGCTTCTTTGTGGGGTATCCGAGGGAAACTAAAGGATATTATTTTTATAATAGAGCGGAAGGCAAAGTGTTTGTCGCTTGCAATGGTGTCTTCTTGGAGAAAGAGGTTCTCTTAAAAAGAGTTAGTGGGAGTAAGGTGCAACTTGAAGAAATTCAAGAAACACCTAAAAACGTTTCAGCACCCACTGAACCTACACAGGATGTACAAGATGTTGTGCATCCTGAACCTGTTGTTAAGCACCAGCCCCACGAAGGTCTACGAGGGCACGTTGCGCAACTCAAAAGTTGACACTCCTTACTACGGAGCAGCGTGGCATATTATTATTGGACAATGATGAGCCCATGACCTACAAGGAAGCAATGATGGGACTTAACTCTGAGAAATGGCTTGGAGCCATGGAATGCTTAGTTCATCCAATCGATGGTGTGAGACCTATCGATTGCAAATGGGTTTTTAAGAAAAAAGACAGACATGGATGGAAATGTTCATGTTTATAAGGCGCGATTAGTGGCGAAAGGTTTCAAGCAAATTCAAGGTGTTGACTATGATGAAACTTTTTCACCTATCGCGATACTAAAGTCTGTTTGGATTCTCCTAGCAATTGCTGCATATCTCGATTATGAGATATGGAAAATGGATGTAAAAATGACTTTTCTTAATGGAAACCTAAGTGAGGATGTGTACATGACACAGCTTGAGGGTTTTGCCGATCCTAAAAATGCTGGGAAGATATGCAAACTTCAAAAGTCCAGTTATGGATTGAAGCAAGCATCTCAGAGTTGGAATCTTCGTTTTGATGAAGTGGTCAAAGGGTTTAGTTTCATCAAGAACTTAGAAGAACCTTGTATTTACAAGAAGGTCAGTGGGAGCACATTTGTTTTTCTGGTCCTACATGTAGATGACATATTGCTGATTGGAAATAATATTCCAATGCTTGAGGCCATTAAGTCTTCATTAAGAAAGAGTTTCTCAATGAAAGGTTTATGAGAGGTGGCATATATTCTGGGCATAAAGATCTATAGGGATAGATCAAAAAGGCTAATTGGATTAAGCCAAGACACGTACATTAACAAGATATTGAATCGGTTCAATATGCAAGATTCTAAGAAAGGTTTCTAGCCAATGTCACATGGCATTACTCTTATCTAGGATCAGTGTCCTTAGACACCTGATGAGCAAGAGAGGTTGAGAGCGATTCCTTATACTTCGGCTATTGGATCCATCATGTATGCCATGATATGCACGCGTCCAGATTTCTCCTATGCTCTAACTATTACGAGCAGGTACTAATCAGATTATGGTGAGGCTCATTAGATAGTTGTGAAGAGCATCATTAAGTACTTTGGAAGAACTAAGGATGCGTTTCTAGTGTTTGGAGGTGAAGAAGAGCTCATTGTAATAGGTTACACCAATGTTAGCTTCCAAATAGATAAGGATGATTCCAAATTGCAGTCCGATTTTGTGTTCTACCTCAATGGAGGGGCAGTGAGCTGGAAAAGTTCCAAGCAAGAGACGGTAGCTAATTCGACAATGGAGGCTGAGTATATTGCAGCTTCTAAAGCTGCAAAGGAAGCTGTTTGGATCAGAAAGTTTGTTTCTGACTTGGGTGTTGTTCCTAGTGTGTCTAGTCTAGTGGATCTCTATTGTGATAATAGCGGAGGCATTGCACAAGCAAAGGAGCCTAGGTTACACCAAAAGTCCAAACATGTATTGCGGCGCTATCACCTCATCCGCGAGATCATGGATTGATGTGAAGTGAGGATTTGCAAAATGCACACATATTTGAATATTGTTGATCCGTTGATGAAACTTCTTCCACAACCAAAGCATGAGGCGCACACCAAATCTATGAGAATTAGATACTTACATCAGTGATCCTAGTGTGAGTGGGAGACTTGTGTTATGAATATGTTTATGTACTATTGAATAAAGTGTTATTCGTTCCTTGAGTAACTATCATTTACATTGATTAACAAGTACGTGACTTGGTTCGTGGAACTCTTTGTTGATTATGATGTTATTCTAAATGATCCCTAGTCTATATCATTATGTGGGACAATAATGACACAGACTAGCACATGTATTAATTGATGATCACGTTTCACGGATCATAGATATGGAGATATCAGATTAATAATGTGAACACATGTTAGTGAACATAGTGTTGGATTGACCCACCCAAGACATTGCTGAGATTGTTATTTTATACATGCCATCAGTTGGCCTCGAGTGGTACACCTACTAGATTCTTAGACCTGAGATCGCCATTTTTTCTCACTATGTGTAGTGGTGCACTTTGGGACTACCAAACGCTACTCCGTAACTAGGTAGTTATAAAAATAGTCTTTGGGTGCATCATGAAACATAGAATGGGATGTGAGTGGATCAAGATGGAATTTGCCCTTCCTAAATAACAAGAGAGATATCTCTGGGCCCCTTGAGATAGTTGGATTGGAAAGTGCATGGCCATTCCAATATGATTAAAGAGTTAATCACCATGACTAAAGGTTAGTCATGAATTGAATCCACTATTTGATCGAGTGAATGGTCGAACTATTACAAGGGTGGCACGTATCTCGCCTTGAGCTTGACTGGTATCATGTGGTAAAGGGATTAGTATGTGAACGAATGTACCTAGGTTCGGCCGATAAAATCTTTATGTACCTTCAGGAGTCAGTATGTCCTGCTAGGTATCGCTGCTGACTTGTGGTTTGGAAACAGTTTCCGTTCATGGCTGTTTGCACATGAACCTAATGGGTCACACACTTAAGGGGTTTGAATATTGGAAAAGCTTGTGTTGACGTCAGATTGGGTCATCTCGCTGGTAAGGAAACCAGACGGTTGCATCTTCATTAAAGCCGTTGTAAAAGCATCGGAAGTACTCGGCCACTTTTGTAGCAGAGTACAAGCAACCCGGGAAGGCCGACGCTGCTTCACCTAAAGATGTGCATCGGCGACGAGCAGTAGGGTCTTCTGCCGATTCAATATTGGGGAACATCATGTGTTCCACCCTCTGCTGAGAGATCTTGCTCATATAAAGGTTCAACCACAAATTGATGAACCACCAGGGTCCGCCTGGATTTCCAATCGGCTCCCCCTTGGAAAGTTTGATGCCGATTTGGTGAAGCATGTGGTAGGCCGCCCCTAGCAAGTGTTTTCCAAGGGGAACAGGGGTTCCTGCCGATAGCGCTTCGGCTAAAGCCTGGGTGTTGGTTGATGGGCCGGCTGCTCTTCCGCAAAAGAAATGTTTTTCCAGCCACATCATTAAGAAGGCCGTGTGCTCCCTGTTCTCAACAGACCCGGCCCATTTGTTGCATCTGATAAATCCCTTCCACCCGCCGATTCCTCTCGTGTCCAGCCGATGCGATGTTGCGGCTAAGAGGCGGAAAGGTGTGTCCGGGGAGGAGATGTCTAGGCCGGTCAGCAGAACCACATCGGCCAGTGTGGGGGTCATGGGCCCATGTCCAAACAAGAATGCATTGAGGGCATCAGACAAAAAGTAAGAGGCTGCTATCACCAGCGGTTCATTTCGCTCCATCTGGGATAAAGATAGGTTGATGCATTGGCCAATTTTGAGTTCGTCCCATTGGACCCTCTTCGGTTCGGCTATCCGTTGGTACCACTCCCTCCAACCAGGGGTTTCATTCGGCCAAGACCTAAAAGTACCTAGCCAGTGATCCAGGTCCATGGTGGATTCTTTGAAGGGGATTCTATGGGTTTCCAAATTGATGAGCTCGATTGGATCTGGGTTTCCGATGGGTCCGAGACAGACAAGGCCGGGACTTCCCGTAAGATGGATAGTAATGCGATGTCTAACCGCCTAAAAAAGGAAAGGGGGTGCGAAAAGTAAGAAATAGATCTAAAGTAAATGCATTGCCGATAGAGGAAGGATTCGGTAATAACCTCTGGGATGAAGTTCCTTGTAGTCGGCGTGACCGCTGGTGCAGCTGCGGAGGATGAGGCCGCTATGGGGATCGCCATTGGGATCTCCGATGAAGCTCCTTCTTCTGACGACGGAGCAACCGTTGTCGCCACTTCCGCCGGAGGCGCCATTTCTGGAGCATTGCGCCCGGGAGAGTTGCCTGCAGGTGCCGCCATTGGAGGGGAGAGAAGAAGCAACAGGAGGATGGCGCTAGGAAGCTTCGGAGCTAAGGGAAAGTGCTGAGGGAAGAAGAAGGCGCGCGCGCTGAGGAAGAAGGACGTGAGCTCGAAAGTGAAGTGCGGGGTGAACTGCTATTTAAAGGGCGCCTAAGGAGGGGTAAAAATGGAATTTTTACCGCGCCGGCGTTTCGAGTTTTTCGGGAGTAGTGGTTGTCGTGGGCGCCCGTTTTGAAAAGATTGCAATCATCAGGTTGAAGACCGTGAAACGGAAGGATATTTTCATTGCGGCTGTTTCGGAGGGGAAGTTGAAAAGAATTTCGAAGTAAAAGACTATGTTTTACTCCGAAACTGGGGGGCATGTGTTGACGCCAGATTTCTTCACCAGAGAAATCGGCGCCAGGAAAAGAGGAAATTGGAAAAATACAGTTGGAAATCGGCCGAATGGCGCTACAGTTTGAGATCGGTTGGTTGACGCTACAGTTTAAGATCGGCCAATGCTACAGTACGGGATCGGCCGATGACTTCTACCTCGCTTAACCTTTGGGGTTCGGATCGGACACGCCAGGTTCCCGATCGGTTACCTTTTGGCGATGAGGAATCGACCGATTAGGAGGTTGGAATAATTGGGCCGGTATGGGCTTGGAAAGGAATAGAAGGATGAAGAGGAGATCAGCTCGTGAAGCGTATAATAACCAACCTAGTACGAATCGTACTTATAAATATTCGTTTTCTATTTGAATTAGGGATAGAGTTCTAATCAGTTAAGGAGTCATCTGTACGGGGCTATAAATAGCTACCTTTGTAAATCTGTGATCATCAACAAATCAATACAACAAACTACTATTTCCTCGTACTTACTTTCAAGCAGGCGACTTCGCCAAATACTTTCTCCTTTTTCACGAGTTCGTACGGGTTGGCGGGGCTGCATCAACTTGACCTCCGGCCGATCTTGTAAGATCCGTTTACCGAGTAAATTCTAAGCTTTAACTTCGGGCGCATCGCTGTCGTTTCATTTAGATTTATTCACTAGTTATCGATATTTACTAGAATCATAGGTTTTACCTGTTTTTCTAGTTTTATCACCAGTTATCCAGCTAGGAATCGGCAGTTTCGGCTTTCTTTATATTCTGCTATCTAATTCATTTATTTTACATATAGCCGATTAGATCTGTTCCTAGTGTTGTTACTATAGCATTGTGTAGATTACGCCAGTAGTTTTTGTCTACATGGCTACAGTGATCGGTTGCTTTATAGCCGATTTCTTTATTACGGCAAATCGGCCGATTCGCTGATAAGCTCTCTCGAGATCGGAAATCTAGCCGATCGCGACTTCCGGACCTGACACGTATTCTTCCTTGCCAATCAACAGGTCAGATTGGCTGGCACGCCGCGTGAACCGCACCAGGGCAGTCACCCGAACAGGAGTTAAGCAGATTCTCCCGGGTCGTGTGTCAGACGCTGGGGATTCGGTTGACCGATTTCTAGCGCCAACAGCTTGCCTATATGATTGTCTCTAGTGCAAGTGGGAGATTGTTGGTGATGTACCCAAGAGGCAATCATAACAATTCGGACTAAAGACATACATGATAATTGATCCATGAGAGATTTGGGTAACTAATGGGCCTTCAGCCTGGAAGCCCGTTAGTATGCTCTATAAATATGAGGGGTGGGGCTAGGGGTGCTAGATTCCACCACGCCGCAACCCTAGCCGCCACTTCCTCTCGACCTGAGCTCGAGACCCCTGCTGCGCGTGTAGTGCTAGCACACTGGCGCATGGCGTTCCTTCCCCGTACGTGTGGACTTTGTGGAGGCACTGCTGCTGTGCTGATTAGCTATAGCGGCGCAAGGCTGCTGCTGGGACGAGGATGAGGAGATCGGTTCGTGGGACGAGATCGACTACTTCCTCTACACCGACGCGCGGCTACATTGGACCGGCTCTACTCCAACTCTTCTTCCGCTGCACTACACGTCTAGTGGTAACAATCTATGACCCCTCTACTCGCAAGTTTCCGATGTAATGCTAGAGGAGCCTACATGTTTCCCTTCAGCAAATCCGTGCGCGCGAGAGAGAGCTTGGAGAAACTCTAGCGCGTGCTTGTCAGCTTGTGTGTTTAATGGGCCGGGTGCCACGTCCCTAACATATATAGGCCGGGCCGCTGGAGCGTGGGGTTGTTGAATTGGTGCCAGGCTTTTGGTTGAGCTTGGTCGGAGTCGGACGCGCGTTTCCCAGAACAACTCGGTTCATGTAGATAGCCCAGGTTTTCTCATCGATTACGGAATCTTTTTATATTTTATTTTAGTATTTTGCAAAATATATCTCATAATAAAAAAAATTACAAATCTATACCTATAACATCGTTTGAAACGGCTATAGCCAAATGAAACAACGGAAGGTGCACTGTAGCAATCTTAACGCCGGTTGAACCGGTGGAATCTCCCTCCTCAAGGCAGCACATTTTCAAAAAATCATAACTAATTTAGATGAACTTGAATAGAGATAAACTTTATATGAAAACTGTAGATCTCGACGAGTTTTTTGGTTCAAGATTTTTCGTGCTCAAATAATTGATAAAAGTTTTAGATCTAAAATTCAATTTTAGATGTTAAAATTGTGTCGATTATTTGAAGATCAAGATGACTCCAAATGAAAATAGTTTGAACTAAAAAATTATAAATCTCATCGAGAGCTACAATTTGCATATAAAACTTATCTCTATCCAAGTTCATATGAATTAGTTATAATTTTTTAAAAGTGTGCTGTCCAGTTTCAATCTAAAATTTGAATTTGAGATCTGAAATTTTTGTTGATTATTTGAACTCCAAGATTACACCAAAGGACAAAAGTTTGAATTAAAAAGTTATAGATCTATTCGAGATCTACAATTTTTATATTTATCTCCATCCGAGTTCATATGAATTAGTTATGATTTTTTGAAAGTGTACTGCCTCGAGGAGGGAGATTCCACCGGTTGAACCGACGGTAAGGTTGCTACAGTGCACCTTCAGCCGTTTTATTTGGCTATAGCCGTTTCAAACGACGGTATAGGTATTGATTTATAATTTTTTATTAAGATATATATTTTTGCAAAATACTAATATAAAAAATAAAAAAGTTCTCGATTACACAATGGTTTGCGACTTCCGAATCCGACGCCACGGGCGCACGCGTCCTGGACGCCATCGATGCGTGAAGGAATCAGTCATGCTATTTGTAGTTCATTCATAACTCTGTCCACAGTCATGCTATTTCCCTTAAAAAAATGCAGATGCCTATGCTGCCAGAAATTTTTCTTCCCTCCAAAAAGAAGAAGGGGGAAAAAGGGAGACTTTAAGTTCTGAAGAATATGCAGATGGTTGTAGCACATCAAAAAAGAAGACAGCATCTGCAGAGGCATCAAACTCTGTCCACAGCGTCACAAGCTCTCTCGGCCTCAAAACAATGAGACGGGAATAAAACTTATCTGAATGGTGCTTCACCAATTAAAATGTTTTCATCTTTCTTAACGTGAGATAATTAAAATAATGAAAGATTAGATAATGGATTGTCAAAAAATTACATACATATATGCTCATACAACTGTTACTGTTTTTGACAAATACGCAATCCAGTGTAATTTATTAGTAAAACTAATTTTACCACTCAACCTTTCAATGAAATTATAATCATCATAAGACCTCCGATGACATAGGGCCAGCACTAGGTCTCCTTTCATTTCTTGAAGTAGTAGACACTATATATTTCCTGCATCTTTTGCGAAAATACAGTGCTACTTGTCCTTCTCTTCAAATTAGAATGAACTTATAAAAATAGTAGTTCACATCAGAAAACCCAATTGAATGGTGGTTTAATGGATTAAAACGTTTCCATCTTTATCAAAATCAGATAAATGCATGAAAAATAAAATGATACAGTTTCAGAAAAATTATGTATCATGCTCATGAAAACCGTTACTGTTTTAAACAATTATTCAATCCAAATTGAAGTTATTGTTTAAACTAATTCTACTACTTAACCTTCGAGTGAAGACAAGAACTATTTGGAGACTTGCGATGACATAGTACCACTATCAAGTCTCCTTCCATTTCTTGAGAAAGGAGTAGACTATAGACACTATGCATTTGCTCATCTTTAGCGAAAATAAAGTAGAGATCGATGATAACCAACAAGGCACTTCCAAGGTCACACCGTACCCATCAGCTCTTATCTCCAGACCATGGCCTGTCCTTTAGCTGCATAAATTACCATATCCCCTTGAGGAAAAGGCAGGCGTGAGGATGAGAAAGTGGTAATAATGATGTCCATTTCACGCAAGTTGAAGGCAATTAGGAGGTGATAAGGCCATTACTTAGGACAAGCACATCAATCAACCCCACCCAGTGGAAAGCTTCGCCTTTCGATTCGGATAGAGTTCGGTGTAAGCTTGGACACTGAGAATAGGATATGGGTCTCTCTGATGTCTGGAAGACGACATTCCCGCTATTTCAGCGCGCACCGCATTCCGCATTGGATGGTGGTGGGTGATGGATAACCCATTTGGAGGGGCCGGATCGTCCGTAAACAATCAGATTCCCGCTTGATCTGCTGTTTCCTTTTTGAGGATGGGGCTCCTGCAGGGACGTGAGTGCTAATGCATGGCGCTTTCCCAAAGCGTGAAACTCTTTTAAGCTTTGCGTTGCTGTCCTGCACTTGTGGTGAATCATGCTGAGACAGTGAGACTCACACACGGAGTCGTCTCCTTCCACCCTTCTTCGGTAGGGGCAAGAAATGTCCGGATCTTCTGGGGCCGCAACTCCATGGATCATCTCCTTTTAACATATTCCAGTTGGACCTTTCTGAATGTTCATAGAAATAATGTATCTGCATAAATATGGTTGTGGCATCTTTTGGGCATGTATGAAAAGTAAACTTTGCTGTAGATGGAGATAGTGACTAAGTCATTTTTGCAAAGAAAAATATAAGAAGTTAATCTCTGCACTATTTTCATAAACATTATGATCAGATAATAAGTAGGGGTAGGAAAATCCATGCTAGTACTTGAATACTAAATTCTATTCAACCACAGGTCCACAGCATATGCATCATGGTCCTAAGTGACATGACTGTTTTTGTTTAAAGAAATGGCATAACTGTTCGAGACACACATCAATACTTATTGGAGTAGTATGTAGCAATGGAGCCCAACGAGATTCCTTGACACTCATCTCATAAGCATTTCTCTCAAACTGTTGGTGTTAATTATCGACAGGTGTCCATTGATTGTACCTCAGAGGATCCGGCACTAACCATAAAAAGGCCACTCATTGGAGACTATTGCCCTAAGTTAGGCTTAACAAAGTGTTAACGCCTTAATGGCCACCCATAAATAAAAAAAGTATCAAAAGCACGAGAATCCAGTGGCTCAAAGATAAGTGGGTGCAGATATGCGAGAATCCACAACGCAGCCAAAGAATCAGCGGTTGCCAATTAACAAACCCCACAGGCCAATCGCTCGCAGATGCTTCAGCGATTCAGTTACCGTGAAGGTGCCTATAAAAGAAGGGAGGTTGGCCATGGCCAGATCAGTGTTCTAACTCATCTAACTGATCAAGCTGAGCTCCTGGCATACGATGTCGAGGAAGAGGAAGAAGAGGGGCGAAGAAGAAGGTGTTGCGAGTGAAGCACCGGCCACACTGTCAGCGGTGTGACTGTGCGAGTGCAAGCAGTGAAGAAGCATGCTTGCCATGCTGGCCTCCGGGAGCTTCGCCGGGGTTCGGCATGTGAGCAGGGATGCTTCGGCAGTGCAGAAGAAAGAAGGCAAGTCTTATCGGCAAGGGAAGGCTAAGCCTTTCTTCCAGGTCTCCCTCTCTCCATCTAAATCCTATGTGTTTAGAGGAGGAGGGGGCTATCATCGTTTCTTACTGGTTTGCTGTTCTTAGATGGCGCCAGGGCATGTCCCTGTGTGATCCGTCTGCCCTGTGTCTTGTGTGCTGTTGGATCGGAGTTAATCTTCAGCTAGAATAATCGCCAGTTCGCTCTGTGTGTAAGTGAGCGTGTGTTGGTGTGTCAGTGAGTGAAACTTGTATGTCTGTGGTGTGTCTGCATTTTGACAGTGTGGTTCGGTTGATTCTGTTGTGTCTGGTCTGTGAGTGAATTGAATGAATCATTGAATAAGAATGTAAGAGTGCTAATTGTGTGCAATGGTTACTTTTGTGTTGATCTTGTTAACTGATATACATGCAGCAGTGCACCCCGGCTCTGTCCTGTTCGAAAAGATAGTTATTTGGGTACATGTTATTTTGCTGGTAGAGAAACCTTGTAAACTCAAGACATTGGGTGTGCAGTTTCGCTACATATAATCGGGGCTCGTCCCTGGTTTCTAAAAAACAAGTAATAACTTCATGCCCTCGAATTATTCATGGAAATATTTATAAGCGCCTTTGTGAGGTTTCTTCCTTCCACATTTTTAGTTGAAACATGTGATTACTTGCATCCCAAAATTTCATGGCTTGATCTGTGAATGTCCAAAAGATCTTAGAAGGCATGGTTTTATATCTTCTTAGAGGAAAATAACTGGCGTAAATAAAGAAATAAAGATAATGCAGATTTTGACCAATATAGGGTGTAATTTTAGGAGAAAGTCCTAAATGTAGACATTGACCTTTCCAATGCATCATCAATTGCTATAAAATCAACATAACCAAAAGGTAGGTTCGGGTACGGTCCATTATTAGAAACTAGCATATATATACCCATACGTTGCAAACTTGCAATGGGAGAAGGAAAAAAATCATCAAAATGGTCTATTTTTTTTAAATACTTTGTGAAAGGAGCTAAATTTAAAACCTTCCACCTCATTTGAAAGCCTCAATTTCCTTTTAAATGCCTAGTCGCCACAACCTTTCTAGTTGATCGATCAATTTGTACTGTACTCTATGGCCTAATTACCTTATCCTCATCTTCTTGACTTCTTCGTTCTTCCTAGCCACGATCTTTTTCTTCCTCGCTGGGATTTCCTCTATTGGCCGCCCCTACCCTTCCATAGCTATGCATAATTAAAGGTAAAAAAATATACTTAATTTACAAGGACAACTATTACAAGAGGACATATAAAAATATCTCTCTTTTTTCTACAATTATCACAAGAATGACGCACTGTTACCATTTCTTTTACAAGAATGAGCAGATGGAAAACAATCGGTTTTGGCGTTGAGATCTTAGGCCGTCCCGTAGCATAATTTCATTGCACTGTACCAATATTAAGAATTTGTTAACTGTGCTTGCTAGGTGTTATGGGGATGAAACTAATCTCTTATATGATGAAACTTCCTTTCATAATGACCTTGGTAAATCAGCAAAGTTACAGATATAGCAACAAATTTAATGCTCATGAAATTCCAATGAAACACCTATTGAGATTGGCCTTGATCATCTAGAGTTTGAATGGTTTGCTATCAAAATTTTGACCTAATTATTTTTCTACTATTTGGTTTGTTACCAATATTTACTGACCTATCATATTTCTATTTCTGTAAAGATGAAGACAATTGAGAATCTTTCTCACCTAAGGGTGCTAAAGTTTAGCTTTATCACATCGGATGTTTAGATACTAATTAGAAGGACTAAACATGAACTAATTATAAAACTAATTGCAGAACCCCTAGGCTAATTCACGAGATGAATCTATTAAGCCTAATTAATCCATTATTAGCAAATGGTTACTGTAGCACCACGTTGTCAAATCATGGACTAATAGGCTTAATAGATTCGTCTCATGAATTAGACTCCATCTATGTAATTAGTGTTATAATTAGACTATATTCAATACACCTAATTGGTACCTAAGGGGTGTTTGGATCCCCGGGCTAAATTTTAGCCCCTGTCACATCGAATGTTTGGACACTAATTAGGCCTATTAAACATAGGCTAATTACAAAACCAATTTCACAACCCCTAGGCTAAATCACGAGACGAATCTATTAAGCCTAATTAGTCCATGATTTGACAATATGGTGCTACAGTAAACATTCACTAATGATGGATTAATTAGGCTTAATAGATTCGTCTCGCGATTTAGCCTAGGGGTTCTGCAGTTAATTTTGTAATTAGTTCATGTTTAGTCCTTCTAATTAGCATCCGAATATTCGATGTGACACGGACTAAATTTTAGAGGATCTCAAACACCCCCTAAATATGCGATGAGCCAAACACCCCATATATCACCGTACCTGTCACGCTGAACTCACCCATCAAAATCGATAGTGTTTCTGCAAAATTCAACGTTTTTTTCT
>NC_028450.1:25141474-25182110 GCF_000263155.2 Setaria italica | reverse complement strand
TACCGGCTACCGCCGCGCCGCCGGACCTCCTCCCCGCTGCGCCTCCCGCCCGGCTCTCATCGACGTCGTGCCCAAAATCTCGCGTCCCCTTCCCCACCATCCTCTCCCGGGTCCGTGCCCAAAATCCTCCACAACCTTTTCCACTCCCCTGACCACCGCGGCTCCGGCGCTCCCTCGCCCCGCGCGGCGCTCTCCCGCTCCCCAAATCCCCCGCCGCGCCCAATCGCTCCCCCGACCCCGCCCAATACACTGAGGCGCCCGCTCTCCACCTCCCGTTCCGTTGCCTGATCTGCCGCTGCGGTGGCGGCGTCCACTCCCATCCCATCGCCGGCAGGGGAGGCGGGGCGCCCTGCACCAAGGAGTGGAGGCAGCAGTGGCGCCACATGCCCACCGCAGTTGTTCCGGCCTACAGGTGCCTCGTGCCCACCACAGTCGTTCCGACCTCGGAGAAGATGAAGACACGGCCGCGGGAAACGTTGTTGTCGACTGCCGCCGATGCTTGCTGCCGCCGGCGTGCCTCCGCTTGTCTTAGCCGCTGCGGAATCCTCAAATGCGTTCTCTGTCTCATGCTGGATCTCCCTGACCCCGTTCCGAACGTGACCATACGCCGCCGTGCTCGCCTCTCCGACTCTCTCACGCAGCTTGAATGGCGTGTGCCTGCCCCTCCTCCGTACAATATCAACATTCAATCCGATCCATCAAGGTATTTATGTTTCCCGTAGCTTCAGTTTTTGGTGATCTCGATCCACTACAACTGATATCTATTTCGAGTTTTTTTTGTGATCGTGCATTTCAGGCAGCTATGGCGAGCAGAGATTGCTCCAATCGCTGCAGCAGGTCATTATATTCTTACCTATTTGTTTCAACTTGAATCTGTATAGCAAGCTGCCTGAGATATCTGTTGAAATGCTTCTATAGATCATCAATATATTTTCAACTACCCTGATCACTGTGTGTTTGCTAGAATATTTCAAAGGTACAAATTCATGATCAGATTTTGACGCCTTTCTTTCTTTCTTTCTCCCCTATTTTTGAAAATGCTAATATTGATATATCATAATTTAAGATTATTGGATGCTAATATCATAGTTAGGCAAGGTAACAGAAGAAAACTCCTTGCAATCTTGTCGTACCTACAGTAATTTGGCCAGGGACAGAAGTGATTTGGACATCTTGAGACCTGAGTGCTTATTACTACAAGCTTTTGAGAGGGAAAAAATATAGATATCCATGTTGCATGTTAGCTTCTGAAATTTTCGTACCCAGGGATATGCACTTAGTCCAGTGTGGAGGTCACTAAAATTGACTTTAAAATGGTGAGTTTAAAGTGCTACGTAATGGCAGATTTCTTTCAACAATATAGTAAATATATTATCATAATATCTCTTGTAGCATAACAAAATCTTCTTTCAGTTTTTGCTAGAGTTTAGCTTGCCAACTAACAAAAAAGTAGTGCCATGTTTAAACATTTTGATATTCATGACAAGGGACCATAATACCCCCTTTGGACCTGACGAGTGAAAAACATAGGTTCTTCTGACCAATGATATCATGTTCTTCTGACCAAGTTCATAGAGAATTATTTTAGTTGTATAGATGTCCGATTTATTTCCCCCGCATCCTAATTTAGGCATTTGAGATATTTTTCTTCTTTCTATTTGACCATGTCAATGTTCTCACACCCATATTCCTGCAGAATTTGTGGCATTTAAGGGTTCATTTTTATGCCTACAGATTGACAGGAATATGACAAGGGAGATCATAAAGTGCGGCGTTAACCCACATCATCCGGTTTAAGGTGGTAAGCCAAAAGAGGGGATGTCCAGGAGTTTTCAAAGAAATCATGCTCCAGGTGAAGAAAATTTTGATGTCCTTTCGTTTCATCATTTTGGGTAGGCGAGGTGATTTCTTCCAGTAGTTCATCTGGTATCAGTCACTGTGGCTTCATGATGGGAACAACAACCAAGTAAAAAGATCTTTTCTACCTTTGTAAGCTTGTGCAAATGATCTTTTCAGCAGTAGCTTCCATACAGATACAGCAATCAGTCAGACCATTCTCCTGAACATATGTATATTTGTTTGAGTTCATTTTTTGGTTAGAGGTTATGGTGCAATTAGTTTTTGGGGTTGTGGCCAGAAGAATGCATTGCTCAATTGTTTTTTTTTTTTGCGTTCATTTGATTACATATGTGCAGGGTGTAAGATGCTTGCAAATGGATGTGCATCAAGCAGAGACATGGGCTGCATCTCATTTGCTGACTGGCTCGTGTTTCTGACATGAGACAATTAATCTAAATCATTTTCCACACTTTCAACATGCCACAGCATTTTGCATTGGTTAGAGTAAAGACAATTGTGGGCTTTTGGCTTCTCATGCAGCAGGACAGTGGCAACTGGCAAGTATGTTAGCATCAATGGCACAATTGGTGGTATAGTTGGAGGTTGAAACTTGAGAGGTAAGCAAGGGTGGTTGGTGCAAGGTGCTCATGGGAATGCCTATACCTCTGAGCATAATTTCTATCGCTGTTGGGGTCAACTTCACCATCTGCTCAGGGCCTACATTGCATTCATGCTCAGTGAAGGACCAAAGAGGCATGAATGAATTAGAATCTTAGCTTGTGAGCTTGGTTGTCAGCTTTGCCGGTCCATTATCTTTATCGTTTTGTTGGCTGCTTAAGAAAACTTATGTTAGTGCAGAATTTTCTGAGAAATTTTCTTGAATACTCATAAAGTTCTTTACATATGTTCTATGAATATAACAAGTGTTGAATAAGTTGTTTTACAAACACACTAGTATTACCAAAATATTGATAAGTTTTTGTCTAAATTTTAGCTCTAAAACTATAGTATGCCAAAATTTTGGCAACAAGCCTAAAGTAAGATGTGCTCACCCCAGACCACATATACCCTCCACCACATATACCCTCCTCTGATCGGTAGGCGGCTCACCCCAGACCAAGGTACACAACCTCTTCCTCCTTCCCTCTCCTCCCTCGCTTCAATTCATCTCCCCAGGTTCGTGTATGAGCTGCTGATTGACGCATCCCCTGTTGCTCGCGATTGGTTCCCTGAGTCCTACTCGATCCTGTCCCGTTTAGTTTTTCATTCCTTTCTGTGAGGTGTAGAGAATTGGCTTTGATTGTGAGGTTTCTGATCTTGAGCTTCCTTAGGTCAAGTTTTGAGATAGATTTGTTGTAGTGCCATGCGTGCTTGTGTGGGTTTTGCTATAGGTCTCCTAGATTACACTTCACTCTGAATGATTTGATGTTTCCTGTCTTGATAACTTCGGTTTCCGTACCAGCCAATACGGTTTTGGTCATTAGGGCGTAGCAAAATGTTTGGTTGCCTAGATCTATTGTTTCTGTGCGGTGTCGTGGGCTTGTGGCCTCTAGGGCTATTGTACGCTCTGTTTCTAAGAATGCATCGTCAGGCACTAGTCTGGTTTTGTATTTTCTACTCCATGCTCATTGAGTGGGCTGGATAGAATGCTCACCTTTTATCTCGCAAACTAAAAGAAATACTCATCTTGTGATCCATAATTGATTATATACATTATTACTTTATACAATTCCTGATCTGTCTGCAGTGATGTTCTTTAGCTTAGTTCACACTTCTGTTTGGTTGGATTCTAACTATGTGTTTTTTCTTGCAAATCAGAGATTTAGATTTGTAGCGTGATATCCAAAGGCAGTCAAGATGGTGAAGTTCACAGCGGAAGAGCTCCGTGGCATCATGGATAAGAAGAATAACATTCGTAACATGTCTGTCATTGCTCATGTGGACCATGGTATGTGACAGAAGATCCATTATTAAGACACTGAAAGCTTGTTCACAATGTCTGTGATGCTAATTTGATGTGCCGTTTATGTTTGGATTTCATATTCATTCCATTTTTTATTTCCCAAATATGCCTATGTTCTATTGTTCCATTAGCATGCTTGTTCTTGATGACTGCCTGTTGTATGAATGTTGTTCTGTATGACTCCTTTCTTCTACTGTTAATACAATGATACGCAGTTCTCATGTGTGTTCGAGAAAAAAAATGATTGCTGTTTACTTGGGTGAAGTAAAAATGTGATCGGTGACTTCTTATTCTTTTTGGACTATGCATTTGGTAATGCTGGCATTGAAAAATTAAATACTGTTGACCTTATGTGAAACTACTTCATCATGCAATTAATATATATTTTTATACATGTCCACTTGTTATGTCTATATACTAGTCTTGTATTTGTAGAATTGAATTTCTCATGTTAAGAAATATTAGTCCAATTACTGCTTGTTAATTGTCAAACTTACACTTGATTGTTACTGCTTGTTATATAATTGACATTTACTTGGATTAAGTAAAATGTAACTCCTTGACTGGATAATGCAATAGTTAAATATTATTTTACTTGTCCTAATGCTAATATCCCTAGTAATCTTGTCAGCTGTTTTTAAAATATAGATTTGTACATCACTACTTAAACTTGATGCTTTTCTCCTTGTTGACTTCTGCTATTTGTTGTAAATTTCATTTTTATTGAATGCTCGGTATCCTCAATCTTGTCATTAACACGTGCATTTATTCAAGGCCAATGTTAACTTCTTGCTAGTTTTACTATGGTTGGTTGTTGGCTTAACACTTTGTGATATTGTAATGACCTGCATATCTTGTTTCGTGGAAGAGTTCACTAACTTTAGGTGTTATTTACTCTTTGCAGGCAAGTCTACCCTTACAGATTCCCTTGTGGCAGCTGCTGGGATTATTGCCCAGGAAGTTGCTGGAGATGTTCGCATGACTGATACCCACGCAGATGAAGCAGAACGTGGTATCACAATCAAGTCCACTGGTATCTCACTTTACTATGAGATGACTGAAGAGTCACTAAAGTCGTACAAGGGTGAGAGAGATGGGAATGAATATTTGATCAATCTTATTGATTCACCTGGGCACGTTGATTTTTCCTCGGAAGTCACGGCTGCTCTCCGTATCACTGATGGTGCTTTGGTGGTGGTTGACTGCATTGAGGGTGTCTCTGTGCAAACTGAAACTGTTCTCCGACAAGCCCTTGGTAAGAGGATCAGGCCTGTCCTCACTGTGAACAAGATGGACAGATGTTTCCTTGAGCTTCAAGTTGAAGGTGAGGAAGCCTACCAGCCTTTCTCCTGTGTCATTGAGAACGCCAATGTCATCATGGCGACATATGAAGACAAGCTTTTTGGTGATATCCAAGTTTACCCAGAGAAGGGGACTGTTGCTTTCTCTGCTGGTTTGCATGGCTGGGCCTTTACCCTCACTAGCTTTGCAAAGATGTATGCCTCCAAGTTTGGTGTTGACGAGACTAAGATGATGGAGAGGCTCTGGGGTGAGAACTTCTTTGACCCAGCCACGAAGAAATGGACCACCAAGAACACTGGTTCTCCTACATGCAAGAGAGGTTTTGTTCAGTTAATCAGTTATGCTATGAGCCAATCAAGCAAATCATCAACACCTGCATGAATGATCAGAAGGATAAGTTGTGGCCTATGCTGCAGAAGCTCAATGTGACAATGAAGGCTGATGAGAAGGAGCTGATTGGAAAGGCTCTCATGAAGCGTGTGATGCAAACTTGGCTGCCAGCTAGTACTGCCCTGCTTGAGATGATGATATTCCACCTTCCGTCCCCGGCGAAGGCACAGAAATATGGTGTGGAGAACTTGTACGAGGGACCACTTGATGATGTCTATGCAACTGCTATCAGAAACTGCGATCCAGAAGGCCCCCTCATGCTTTATGTTTCTAAGATGATACCAGCATGTGACAGGGGAGGTTCTTTGCCTTTGGCCGTGTCTTCTCAGGCAAGGTTTCAACCGGAATGAAGGTCCGGATCATGGGTCCCAACTATGTCCCTGGCCAGAAGAAAGGATTTGTTTGTGAAGAGTGTCCAGCGTACTGTTATCTGGATGGGAAAGAAACAGGAATCCGTGGAGGATGTTCCTTGTGGTAACACTGTTGCTATGGTTGGTCTGGATCAGTTCATCACTAAGAATGCTACACTGACCAACAAGAAGGAGGTTGATGCTTTCCCAATCAGGGCAATGAAGTTCTCTGTGTTACCTGTTGTGCGTGTTGCTGTTCAGTGCATGGTTGCCTCCGATCTTCCGAAGCTTGTTGAAGGTTTGAAGCGTCTGGCGAAGTCAGATCCCATGGTTCTCTGTACCATTGAGGAGTCTGGTGAGCACATCATTGCTGGAGCCGGAGAGCTTCACCTTGAAATTTGTCTGAAGGATCTGCAGGAAGACTTCATGGGTGGTGCTGAAACCATTGTTTCTCCTCCTGTTGTCTCCTTCCGTGAGACTGTCCTTGAAAAGTCCTGCCGTACTGTTATGAGCACGTCCCCAAACAAGCACAACCATCTCTACATGGAAGCTCGCCCCTTGGAAGAGGGTCTTCCAGAGGCCATTGATGAGGGCCGCATTGGCCCGCGTGATGATCCTAAGGTGCGCTCCAAGATCCTGTCTGAGGAGTTTGGCTGGGACAAGGATCTGGCCAAGAAGATTTGGTGCTTTGGTCCTGAGACCACAGGCCCCAACATGGTTGTTGATATGTGTAAGGGAGTGCAGTACCTTAATGAAATCAAGGATTCAGTTGTGGCTGGTTTCCAGTGGGCATCAAAGGAAGGAGCTTTGGCTGAGGAGAACATGCGTGGCATTTGCTTTGAGGTCTGTGATGTTGTCCTCCATGCTGATGCTATTCACAGGGGTGGTGGTCAGGTTATCCCAACTGCCAGGAGGGTCATCTATGCGTCTCAGCTCACTGCGAAGCCAAGGCTGCTTGAGCCTGTCTACCTGGTGGGGATTCAGGCCCCTGAGAATGCTCTTGGTGGCATCTATGGTGTTCTGAACCAGAAGAGAGGTCATGTGTTTGAGGAGATGCAGAGGCCTGGTACCCCGCTGTACAACATCAAGGCTTACCTCCCTGTTATCGAGTCCTTTGGGTTCTCAAGCCAGCTCAGGGCTGCGTCCTCAGGTCAGGCCTTCCCTCAGTGTGTCTTTGACCATTGGGACACGATGTCTTCGGATCCTTTGGAAGCCGGCTCCCAGGCGGCACAGCTGGTGTTGGATTTCCGCAAGAGGAAGGGGCTGAAGGAGCAGATGACCCCGCTATCTGAGTTCGAGGACAAGCTATAAATCTATTTTTTGTGTTCTACTTTTGGCCTGTTATGGTGGAAAGAACTTTGTTTTTTTCCCTATGGTGTCAGTCATGTTTCACATGAACTGTGATATGTTAGTGTTCTCCTGGAAGTATGAAACTTTATTTTGGTCTGTCAATGTGAACTGGTACGAAGGTTACCTGAAGCATGTGGTTGAGTTATTCGTGTATGTTATCTCCTGCAGTTTTGCTGCGCTTGAATTTCTAATTCCTGTTGGGCGTCGTTTACTGCTCGTCAACTCAATAGTTTTATTGGTTCCTTCCAGCTTCTTGTCAGGTATGTGACCGTTGCGGCGTTGTCTGATGTCAATTATGATGCATGTCATTGGTTGATATACCTTGCATTTTGAGATATGAGGTGAGCTATTCTGATCCTGCGTCATAGTTTCGTTTCTGTTGAGACTTGAGAGTGGAGTGAACGTGGGGATCGGGGAGCAGGGGAAGGTGGTGATCGATTTATTTAGGACTTTAGACAACTTCAAGAGGCTGGTAATCTTACCCCCAATACCTTTTTAAAGAAAAAAGAGAGAAAAAATGAACTCCAACAATTCACCTAAATCTTCCTTAATTTTTTAGCGACGCTAAAATACAGCCTGCCACCGCGTATATTTTAGCGTTGGCGTTCCTCCCCCAATCCTAATTCCTGCACGCCCGCGCGTCCCTTCCGATGGGCCCAATACGATGACGTGGCCTGTGTTTGAAATATTGGGGGCTATTTATTAGCGATCTGCTGTGGACTGATATATTTTTGGGGGAAATTTTTTTTGAAAAAATCCCCAATACATAATTTTGGGAAAGAATTTTTTAGATACTCTTGGAGTTGAATAATCCGCTCCATGTTCTTACTGTTATGCGTGCAATAGCCATCCTCACTTTAGCGGTGCCATTTCCTAGGCACTTGTTTCTTATTTATGATCTATTATTTTGTTCTGTTTCAGCTTTTGCAATAGTTAAGTCACTTAGTCTGGGTTATTCACTCATTATACAGGTTGATAAAAAAAAGGTGCAAAACGAAACAGAACCGGTGCAAAGGCTCTGAATGCATAGATGCAGAAACTACATAGATGTATAGGAATATAGTTGTTAATAGAGCTTCCTTTTTGGTTGGTCATTACCAAGTAGAAACCACGAATTTCCTGATCTGTTTGGACTGGATGCATCTCAGGAACAATATGTAGCTTTAAACAAACGTGTTTGCTGTCAGATATCAATTCTGGGCTTCACAGATTGCTCAGTAAATCCTTATATGCCAGATTTGTTCACAATTTTTACTTGATCATGTAAGCAATTAGAAGCCATCATGTTAGTGAAAAGCATTAGCTCACATGCATGACATCCTCACAGTTTTTTTAGGAAATAGCATTAGCGCATACAGTTTGTACTAAAAAATTGGAAAATACGTGCTGTACTTTTGGTCTCATCATATGCACTGCCGCCATTCTCAACTAAAGTACCTTTTTTTTTTGCCATCTGATCTGGTTTGCTATACATGGTCACGGCATGCAGCTATGTGCTGGTTTCAGGCTTGAACTAGCTGTTTATATACAAGTTTGAGCTAGGGTGGTTTGACTGAATGAGTGAACACTGCATACCGATCAACCATCTCCGAATTTTTTTTTTGCAATAACTCTCCACTTGTGGCTCGGAGGTCCTGGGTTCGAACCAACCTCTTTGCAGAATTTTAAAAGAATTTTGTAAGGGTAAGGTTGTCTTGAAATTCCCTTCCCCAGACCCCACCTTGTGTAGTAGCTTTCGCACTGGGTACACCCTTTTTTTTTATTTCAGTCATCTCTCTGAATATTTACTGCAACAGTGCACTGATGTGGTGCATATATTATACATCTCCAGTAATCCAAAAGAGTTGACAATCCAAATGCAAGGCATAATCATTTACTGGCCTTGTTGCACAGCCTAAAGACAATGTGTTCTAATTAGCCCTGGTTGATTTTCTGCATCTTGCATGTGTCTATCTGCATGTCATTGTTCTTAGTTCTTCTGAACAATATGCTGGATTTTTTCTATGGTTGCCTTGGTGTAACATCTCGTATTTTTACGAGATGTTTGTGTTTGTGAAAAAGAGGATTTCAAAATTTTTCTTGTTTGAGTGTCTTCTTTGAATCTCCCCAAATTCCTAAAATTTATTTGCATTAAATTGAAAACCTAGGCTCAAATAAATGCTAGTGTGCCATTTGGATTTTGTTTGGTTTTATTTGGATTTTACCTGGTTCAAATTTGAACTAAAGCTAGACTAACTGTTGGCGCTAGAAATCGGTCAACCGAATTACCAGCGTCCGACACACGACCCGGGAGAATCTGCTTAACTCCTGTTCGGGTGATTGCCCTGATGCGGTTCGCGCGGCGTGCCAGCCAATCTGACCTGTTGATTGGCAAGGAAGAATACGTGTCAGATCCAGAAGTCGCGATCGGCTATATTTCCGATCTCGAGAGAGCTTATCAGCGAATCGGCCGATTTGCCGTAATAAAGAAATCGGCTATAAGGCAGCCGATCACTGTAGCCTTGTGGACAGAAAACTATCGGAGTAATCGACACAATGCTAGGATAACAACACTAGGAATAGATCTAATCGGCAATATATGAAATAGATGAATTTAATAGCAGAATGTAAAGAAAGCCGAAACCACCGATTCCTAGCTGGATAACTGGTGATAAAACTAGAAAAACAGGTTTACAAAGGTGGCTATTTATAGCCCCGTAGAGATAACTTCTTAACCGACTAGAACTCTATCTCTAATTCAAACAGAAAACGAATATTTACAAGCACGATTCGTGCTAGGTTGGTTATTATCCGCTTCATGGGCTGATCTCCCCCTTATCCTTCTATTCCTTTCCAAGCCCATACAGGCCCAATTAACCCAACTCCTAATCGGCCGATTCCTTATCGGCAAGAGACAACCGATTGGGAACCCATCACACTTGACTCGAGGCGAGGCAGAAGTCATCGGCCGATCTCGCACTGTAGCACCATTCGGCCGATTCTCAACTGTGTTTTTCCAATTTCCTTTCTTCTTGGCGCCGATTTTACTAGTGACGAAATCTGGCGTCAACACATGCCCCCCAGTTTCGGAGTAAAACATAATCTTTTACTTCGAAATTCTTTTCAACTTCTCCTGCGAAACAGCCGCAATGAAAATATCCTTCCGTTTCGCGGTCTTCCAGCTGATGATTGCAATCTTTTCGAAACGGGCGCCCAGAACAACCACTACTCCCGAAAAACTCGAAATGCCGGCACGGTAGAAATTCCATTTTTACCCTTCTTCAGGCGCGCTTTAAATAGCGGTTCACCCCGCACATCATCTTCAAGCTCACGTCTTTCTTCCTCCGCGCGCGCCTTCTTCTTCCCTCGGCACTTTTCCCTTGTCACCGAAGCTTCATAGCGCCATCCTCCTGTTGCTTCTTCTCTTCCTCTCCAATGGCGGCTCCTTCTGGCAGCTCTCCAGCGCACGATGCCCCGGAAGTAGCACCTCCGGCGGTAGTGGCGCCGGCAGTTGCTCCATCGACAGAAGAAGGAGCTTCATCGGAGATCCCGGTGGCGATCCCCATTGCGGCCTCATCGTCCGCATCTGCACCGGCGACCACGCCGACCACACGGAACTTTATCCCAGAGGTTATTACCGAATCCTTCTTCTATCGGCAATGCATTTACTTTAGATCTGTTTCTTACCTTTTTACACCCCCCTTTCCTTTTTTAGGCGGTTAGGCATCGCATTACTATCCATCTCACGGGAAATCCCGGCCTTATTTGTCTCGGACCTATGGGGAACCCAGATCCAATAGAGCTTATCAATTTAGAAACCCACAGGATCCCCTTCAAACAATCCGGCATGGACCTGGATCACTGGTTGGGCACTTTTAGGTCCTGGCCGAATGAAACCCCATGTTGGAGAGAGTGGTACCAACGGGTGGCCGCGTCGAAGAGCGTCTCTTGGGATGAGCTCAAAATCGGCCAATGTATCAACCTGTCTTTATCCCAGATGGAAAGAAATGAGCCGTTGGTAATAGCGGCTTCTTACTTTTGGTCTGATGCACTCAATGCTTTCTTATTTGGGCACGGACCTATGACCCCAACACTGGCCGATGTGGTTATGTTGACCGGCCTTGACATTTCTTCCCTAGACACACCTTTCCACCTTTTAACCGCAACGTCACATCGGCTGGACACAAGGGGAATCGGCGGGTGGAAAGGATTCATCAGATGTAATAAAAGAGCTGGGTCTGTTGAGAATAGCGAGCACACGGCCTTCTTAATGATGTGGTTAGAAAAACACTTCTTTTGTGGAAGAGCCGCCGGCCCATCAACCAACACTCAGGCTTTAGCCGAAGCACTGTCCAGAGGAGACCGTGTTCCCCTTGGGAAACACTTGCTAGGGGCGGCGTACCACATGCTCCACCAAATCGGCGTCAAATTATCCAAGGGAGAGCCGATCGGAAATCCAGGCGGGCCCTGGTGGTTCATCAACCTATGGCTGAACCTCTATATGAGCGAGATCACTCAGCAGAGGGTGGACCGTATGATGTTCCCCAACATCGAATCGGCAGAAGACCCTACCGAGTGTCGCCGATGCATGTCTTTTGGTGAAGCAGCATCGGCCTTTCCAGGTTGCACGTATTCTGCTACAAAAGTAGCCGAGTACTTCCGATGCTTTTATAACGGCTTTAATGAAGATGCAACCGTTTGGTTTCCTTATCGGCGGGATGACCCAATCTTTGAACTCCCGACCTGCTTCGATTCAATCACCGGCCGATTCGATGAAGAACTCAACGATGAGTTAATCAAGCCAGGAATCTTGCCAGCCAACTTCTTTTCGGGGAAAGATGCCCCCACGTACGAGTTCTACAACCCTTCTGTTGCAGCGCGTCAGTTCGGCATGGGTCAGCTGCCGATTCAAGTATACTTTGCTGGCCGAGTCAAGTTCAGAGATGAGCTTACATCCAGTCTGGACTATAGTCGGGTACGAGACCGGATTCCGGACTCTAACACTATTGACCTGAACAACTGGATAGTAGCTCCCTTTGCTGTCCAGCCATTCAAACTCTGGTGGGCCAATTGGAAGCAATTCCTCTTCTGCAATTCGGCATCGGCATACTGCAACCTCCTGGATCCAGCTAACATCGACCCGAATGCCGAGGTATTTTCCTTAGCCGTTTTTACTCCTCTTAATGCGACTGAGCACTAATGGTTTTACTATTTCTTCAGGCCGAGAATCGTACTCCTCCAACACACAGCCGGAGTGGTCGGCTAATAGAGAGTCATCATCCATACACCTCCTATCCTCTCATCGGCTATGATGCTCCGTCCGTGGATGTGATTGCTGGCCGATCGAAACAAGTTCAGAAGAGGATTGCCAAGAAGACCAGTCGCCGAGTTCGAGCCCGTATAGAATCGGCGGATCCTCCTATGCTCGTATCGGCAGAGACTCCAGCCGCGCCACCCCCTCAGGCCACCAAAGATGTCGATACCCAAGTCGTCGCACAAGCTGGAGCAGCCGCCGCGTCATTGTTGTTGGAGGCCGTTCAGGTAAACCTAAGTTTTATTCCTCCCGATTGTTGTTCTAATATTAACCCTTCTTATCTTAGACTGCACAGAGTACTCCCATGGACACACAACAATCGGCGGCAATCCAATCGGCCATCGACGCGCCCCCGCTTCCATCCGTTGAGGTATAGCATTATTTCACCGATTTTCCCTGGTATTTGCATAATATACTTATTCAACCCTCTGACACAGGTCATCGGCACACCAAGCGCTCCTCAACCACCGGTCTTTTCTCAGGGAGCTGGTCCAAGCACCACGCCGATCATCGTGGAGTCTTCCTCCTCTGATGAACCCATGGCACAAGCCCCTGAGCAAGGCGTGACGGCTTCCCAAATGCAACATGAAGAAATTCGCTTCAAAGTGGTAAGTTATATTCCGGCTTCATTTAGCCGATTTGCTTCCACTCTCAGCCGATTTATTTCTCCCCTTTATTATCTCCAGGAACAAGACACCCCCGACAATAGCCTCTTCTCTTTTGCGGTTGCCGTCTTCGACGATGAAGAAGTCGTTTCCCGCCAAGTCGCCTTGAGTTCCATCCCTGACGACGTCCGAGCCAAACTTGCTAGTATCCGATCCCTTCTTCAAGGGGACATCGGCCGATTAGTAGAAGATGCCTCACCGATTCGGCAGCTTTTCGGCGACGTCAGCGGACGAGTACCAGAAGAGGCGGAGGAAGCCTTGGCGCCGGCGGCATTCATCGAGTCTATGAGGATCCCGGTCTTCAGAGCCCTTCGTCACATGGCCGATCGTGCCAAGCTGGCCAAGACTCGTGAAGAGGAGGACGCGTTCAAACGTCAAGCTCAAGAGGCGCACCAGCGTATTCATTTTCTGGAGGACTCCCGCCCAGGGATCATCGGTGAGATAGACCGCCTCAAACGTCGGAGGGTAGAACTTGCCAAGGAAATGGAGCAAGTGACCAAGGCAATCAGTGCCGAAGAGAAAAGGCTCCAAGAACTCCCTTCTGTCATTGCCGATTTGAAACGGGAGAGGCAGCACTTGGCCCATGAGGCCCTAAAACTCCACCGCAGCGCATCAGAAGTCCCTGGATCGGCGGATGAAGACCAACGTGTCCTGGATTCTGCCGATCAGATCCAGCGTCGGGCGATCGCGGCTATCGATACCCTTCTGGGTAATCTGTAAAACACTGACTATGTTGTACAGACATTTAATAACTGCTTTGACCGTCCTTCGCGACGCCCTTTCTATTTATTGCCTTTCTTATTTCTGATGGGACGCGCCCTTACCAAATATCCACGCTCCTCTCTCTTATAAATGCCGGCCTAGACTTCCCCTTCTGAGAGCACCAACTTGGCTTTCGGCTTTATTCTTTCACCCCTCTCGTCGGTGCGGCTTTCTGTCATGTCTTTGTCGGCTTCCTCCTCCTCTATCAACCAGGTGAAACCTTGGCCTCGACTTCCCTTTCTCCTTTTAGATCTTAGGAAGAGGATGCCCTTTCTTAATCTTTCTTTGTTTCAGCCTCGGCGTCTTAGCCCTGAGCTCGAACACGCCATTGAGCTCATACACTCTAAGGACCCATTGTCGTCAGAGGATAAGGACCTGATCAGGGCTCACCGTGACGAACTTCAAGACCACGTCACCGCAGAGGCCCGTGTAGTCTTGGAGTTTGTGGAGAGCAACGGTCGCCGGCGATCTCCAACCGACAGGAGTCATCCACTTCCTCCGCGAGTCGTCCTTGAAGACGCGGCGGCAGGAACTTCGCGCCCGGCCATGGATCGGAGCCACCCTCTCCCACGTCAAATTGAAGAGGAGGCTTCGATGAAAGAAATAGAAGAAGAATACCTCCGTCTCATGATAGAGTTGGGTCGGACTGAGAGAGAACGCAAGAAGAAAAATAATTAGTTATTGTATTTTTTGTTCTAAGGGCGACTTGTGTTTTGTCGGCCGTGTAATCCATCGCCCGTACCGAATGAATACATCGGCCGATTTGGACGACTATGTGTTTGAACCGTTTTGTATCGGCTGTGTGCGTTTGTATTACGGTCAATCCTTTATGCTCCGACCCATATACTAGGGTAGTATCTTTTTAAGTACCTTCCGTTCAGAGCTCTAGTAAATTCTTCTCCTTCTATTGTTTCCAAAATGTAAGCATTCCCTGGAGCACATCTGCCGATTTTATACGGCCCTTCCCATGTAGGGGACCACTTTCCGAATTTGGGATCTTTCGACCCAATCGGCAATACTAACTTCCATACCAAGTCCCCAGGAGAGAATTGTTTGACTTTGACCTTCTTATCGTACCACCTGGCTACTTTCGTTTTGTTTTCTTCAATGCTTACCAGAGCTCTCAATCGTTGGCCAGCCAAATCATCAAGTTCCCTTTTTCATAAGTGACGAGTAGTCATCGGCCGTTAACTGGTCCTGGAGCGAAATGCGCCTCGATCCCGCCCTTGATTCCCATGGTAGTACTGCATCGTGACCGTACACCAACTGATAAGGAGATAACTTAGTGGCCCCATGATAAGCCATCCTGTACGCCCATAAGGCCTCAGTCAAACATAGATGCCACTTCTTTGGCTGTTCTTCGATTTTCCTTTTGATTAACTTAATTATCCCTTTGTTGGAGGATTCGGCCTGACCATTAGCTTGGGCGTAATACGGAGAAGAATTCAACAATTTGATCCCCATATCGGTTGTAAATTCCTCGAATTCCCCCGATGTGAACATTGTTCCCTGATCGGTTGTTATAGTCTGAGGGATGCCGAATCGGTAGACGATATGATCCCTTACGAAGTCGGCCATGATAGCCGATGTCACGGCTCTTAACGGAATTGCCTCTACCCATTTGGTAAAATAATCAGTAGCCACCAGAATAAATTTGTGCCCTTTGCTTGATGGCGTGTAAATTTGGCCGATAAGGTCTATTCCCCATCCCCTGAACGGCCATGGCTTTATAATAGGATTCATGGCCGATGCGGGCGCACGCTGGACATTCCCGAACTTTTGACAATCCTGGCACCCCTTATAATATTTGAAACAGTCTTCGAGGATAGTTGGCCAGTAGTACCCATTATTCTTGATCATCCACTTCATCTTATGGGCCGATTGGTGTGCTCCACATACCCCTTCATGGATCTCTCCCATTAGAGTCTTGGCCTCCTCTGTTCCAAGGCATTTGAGTAGAACACCGTCGATCGTTCGGTAGAACAGGTCGTCTTCGAGCAGTACGTATTTAGTAGCATGAAAACGTACTCGTCCTCCCACCTTTTTAGACGGGTCTTTCAGGTAGTCGGCAATTTCTTTTCGCCAGTCATCGGCCGCGAGTTCTAGAGCCATAGCGCCTAGAATTGGCCGATATCCAGATGCGTGCTGGGCGAGTTTGTTGGCACCCTCGTTGTGGTCCCTTGGGATGTCCTCGATTACTGCCGATCTAAATTCTTTTAAGAGCTGTAAGCAATCTTCGTAATAAATTCTTAATACGTCGTCCTTGCATTCGGATCTTCCGGTCAGTTGATCCACAATAAGCATGGAATCCCCGTAGACTTCAACAGACTCGGCCTTGACTTCTCTTAATAGTTGTAGGCCCTTCAATACAGCTCGGTATTCTGCTTGATTGTTAGTAGCGGTAGCTTCTATCGGCAGAGAAAAATCATAGCTTGCCCCCCGAGGCGATATGAGAACGATGCCGATTCCTGATCCGACCCCACATGACGACCCATCAAAATATAAAATCCAAGGTGCCGGCTCTACGAGGGCAATCTCCGGTCCGCAGTGCTGGGATACGAAATCGGCCATGACCTGACCCTTGACGGCTTTTGCCGATTCATACCGCAGGTCAAACTCTGACAAAGCTAAGATCCATTTGCCGATTCGGCCTTTCAGGATCGGCAGTGATAGCATGTATTTTACTACGTCGTCTTTGCATACGACCACGCATTCTGCCGACAGTAGATAGTGCCTGAGTTTGGTGCATGAGAAGTAAAGACATAGGCACAAACGCTCCACCGGAGGATATCTTGTTTCAGCGTCCAGAAGTCTTCTACTGACATAATAAATTACTCGTTCCTTGCCTTCGAACTCCTGGACTAGAGCCGACCCAATAGCTTTTTCATCGGCTGATAAGTATAGCTTAAAGGGTTTACCAGTTTGAGGAGGAACCAATACTGGTGGCGAGACCAAGTATTGCTTGATATCTTCCAATGCTTTGCGCTGCTCCTCCCCCCATATGAATTCCTGGTCAGGCTTTAACTTCAACAGTGGTGTGAACGCCTGAATCCGCCCAGATAGATTAGATATGAATCTTCTGATGAAATTCACCTTGCCGATTAAAGACTGCAATTCGGTTTTGTTTTGCGGGGCTACGACTTTGTTGATGGCCGCTATGGTTTTCCGATTGATCTCTATCCCTCGTTCGTGCACCATGAATCCTAAGAATTGTCCGGCGGATACGCCGAAAGCACATTTATTGGGATTCATCTTAAGACTGTGTCTCTTGGTGCACTCTAGCACTCTTCGTAAATCGGCCAGGTGCTCTTCGTGACCTTTGGACTTGACTACGACGTCATCGATGTAGATCTCTACCAGAATGCCAATGAGTTTGTGAAATATGTAATTCATGGCTCTCTGATATGTAGCGCCAGTGTTCTTCAAGCCGAAAGTCATCACCACCCACTCGAATAAGCCAAGGTGGCCTGGGCATCTGAAGGCCGTTTTAGGTATGTCCTCTTCGGCCATAAGTATTTGATTGTACCCAGTGTTTCCGTCCATGAAGCTAATAATCTTGTGCCCCGCGGCAGCGTCGATCAGTACATCGGCCGTCGGCATGGGGTAACCATCCATCGGTGTGGCCTGATTAAGATTCCTGAAATCAACGCAAACGCATAGCTTTCCATTCTTCTTGTATACTGGTACAATGTTGGAGATCCACTCGGCATAACGGCATTGCCGAATAAATTTCGCTTCGATTAGCCGAGTTATTTCAGCTTTTATGTCTGGTAGAATCTTAGGATTGCAGCGCCGTGCGGGCTGTTGGTACGGCCGATACCCTGGTTTTATGGGTAGCCGATGTTCAACAATAGATCGGTCTAAACCGGGCATCTCATGATACTCCCAAGCAAAACAATCCTTTAATTCCTTTAACAAATTTGTCAATTTACACTTGTATTCTGGGTCTAAATTTGCACTAATATAAGTCGGCCTTGGTTTGGTACCATCGCCTAAGTCTATCATCTCTAATGAATCGGCCGACGTGAACCCGTGCCCTAGCTTCCCATCTTCTCGGGCGAACTGATCCATCTATTCTGAGTCTTCGGAGCCGACTGCTCGGATCGGCTGTAGGCCAAAATCGGTGACCTTCAGGAAATCGGTCTCCCATACTCTGCCGGATATGCACCTGACAGTTTCGCAGCTCCACTGCTGCGTGTCGGCTGCCGCTATGCTGTATGCGGAATCGGCGTTGACTACCTCGATGTTGTCGCCGACCCATTGTACGAGACATTGATGCATTGTTGACGGGATACAGCAATTTGCGTGTATCCAGTCCCGGACGAGTAGCATGTTGTAGGATCCCTTGCCATTAATAATAAAGAGGGTGGTAGGAAGGGTCTTACTGCCGATGGTGAGGTCGACGCAGAGAGCGCCGCGAGCGTTTGACACGTTGCCCTCGAAGTCCTTGAGCATCATGTCCATCTTGGTCAAGTCGTCATCGCTTTTTCCAAGCTTCCGGAGCACGGCGTATGGCATGATGTTGACTGCAACTCCTCCGTCTACCATCAGTCTAGTGAGGGGGCGGCCGTCAACATGCCCTTTAAGGAACAACGCCTTCATGTGTTGTCGTTCGTCATCTTCGGGCTTCTCGAACGTGGCCATCATTGGCTCCAAAGCCAACTGTGCCGTCTGTTCTTCTATCGCCGATATATCCAGTTGATCGGCGGGAGTCATGAATTCCATCGGCAGTATGAAAACCATGCCGATCTCGGCTGCCGACTCGTCACCCGCCGATTCGTCGTCTCCTTTATCGTTTCTTTTGGGGCGCCACACCCGAGGCCTTCCTTCCTTCTTGTCCGTCGTGCTCTGTTGTTCCTCTTCTTGCTGTTCCCATTGGCGGAGACGTTGGATTCTTCATTTCTGAGACTTGGTCAATCCATCGGGACACCACCTGGGGTTTATTGGTCTGCCTCCTGTCTTGGCGCGTTCCCACTCCCGTTCGCGTCCTAACGGGTTTTCGTCTGTCATCCGAGCATCGGCCATCTCTTCGAGCCGGCTGTGAACGTTGGCTTTGTTTTCTGACCGGCCATGCCGATCAGTCCTGCCCCCTTGCCTGTCATGGCGTCTACCTTCCGACCGATCATATCGGTCACTTCTGCCCCCCAGCCGATCACGCACGGGAGGGCGCTGGTCATCTTGGTTGCGCCAATTCCTGCTGATCGGTTCTGGCCTTCCGTCTCTGGAGCGAGACCTGTTGAATGGCCGATTGCCACGATATGGACCGTTGCATTCTGGGCAATTATCGGCCGAAGGTAGCCTGAGGTTGTTTTCCCAACAGTGGATGAAGAACGGGCACCTCCAGTGATCTTCGTGCCGTCGCATTGCTTCTTCCCGGGACCTTGAGCGTTCATGCTGACGTTGGTACTTCTGGAGCAGGAACTGGGAAGTAATGCGTGGCTCTTCCGATTCGCCATCGTCATCCTCCATCTGCCGCTTCCCCTTGACATCTTCAGGCGTAGCTTGATTTCTGGGGTCGACGGCGCCACTCTTTTTAGCCGATTCGGACGTCAGCACTTTTGTTTGGAGTGAATTTTTTCCCGTATCAACCATGTTGGTGGGGAAGGGGTGCTGGTCGATCTTCATTGGCTTGGCCGATTTTGTTGGCACTTCAAATTTAAGTCTGCCCTGCTCAATGGCCGACTGTATCTGCTGCCTAAAGATTTTGCACTCATTAGTATCATGGGATGTGGCATTGTGCCACTTGCAGTATTTCATCTTTTTTAGTTGTTCGGCAGAAGGTATTGTATGGTACGGCGAGAGTTTAATCTGTCCTTCCTGGAGGAGAAGGTCGAATATTTTATCGGCCTTTGTCGTGTCAAAACCGAACACCTCCGGCTCCTATGATATCGGCTTCTTTCCCTTGATCCACTCCGCAAGTCCGACTTCAACGTCTTCCTCGTCCTCTAACTCTTCCAGGAACGCCACTTTCTTCTGGAAATTCCTCCGTGGATCGAAGCAACGTACCTCCTGTCCAAACAATCGGTGGACAATCTGGCTCAAACTCTCGAACTCCTGTGAGGCGTATTTTTCTTTGATGTGGGGCAGAAGGCCTTGAAAAGCTATATCGGCCAACTGCGCGTCGTTTAGAGCCAGAGAATAGCACTTGTTCCTAATTTCCCGAAACCTCTGTACATACGAGGATATCGGCTCGTCACTTCTTTGCCTGAGGCTGGTTAAATCGGACAGTTTCATCTCATGCACCCCGGCGTAGAAGTATTTGTGGAACTGTCTTTCTAAATCGGCCCATGTGATAATCGAGTTTGGCGGCAATGTCGTGAACCATTGAAAGGCCGAACCAGACAAAGATGATGAGAACAACCGTACCCGTAGGGCATCCTGCGTAGCTGCCTCTCCGCATTGGATGATGAATCTGTTCACGTGCTCTACGGTCGAAGTGTCATCCATCCCCAAAAACTTAGTGAAGTCAGGAACTTTATACCGATGGGGGAACGGCAATAGGTCATATGTAGACGGGTATGGTGTTCTGTAGGTGTAAGTTTGTACTTTCGGCTTTAAGCCGAATTGTTCTTGCATCACCTCCGCAATACGTGCCGACCAATCTGGCTGTTGCTGGTGAACCGTTGGCTAAGGTATTGGCACGTGCTGGTAAACCGGAGGCGGAATAAACGGAGGCTGAATGAAAGCAGGTGGCATCTGAGTGAAAGCCGGCTGCGTATTAAAGGTCGGCTGTTTGAATGAGCCACTCGTTTCATCATATAGCATGAGCTCTGCTGTCTTGTTGACCTCCGGAGCGACAGGCTGGTATGGCGGTACGGTAGGCCGAGTGGCCGCCTGGAAAGATGCCTGGAATGGAGGGCTTCCTTGACTGGCCGATTGATTCTGACCGACCGTGGCTGAAGGTGCCCCCAAGGTGATGGGCTAACTGGAGGGAATGGTGCAGAAGACAGTTGGATGGAGTTATACCCCATAGGAGCTGATGATGAGGAAGCACCTGAACCCCCGACAGAAAATTGGATCGGCTGTGAAACCGAATTCGAATAATTCTAGTTTGGTGGAATTGGCTGAAAATATGCCGGTCCCCTGTATCCTTGAGGTATCCCACCAGCGAAGGAGTTGACAACGGCGTTGTGCACCATATTTGAAAGTACCGGGGACTGATCAACGAAGACGTGATAAATGGACTGTTGAATCATATCGGCCATTTTGGCCGAGTCCTCAGAAATCGTGATCTGGCGGGGAGCAGGGAACGGAGCCTTCTTGATAGTCTCCCCGCTTCTGGAGTGACTGAAAGACTGTAGGCAAGCTTTCCGGAACTGCGCCGTATACTTATCCAGTTCTTCCTTCTGGTCGTCCTTCAGATCTGCTTCCGTCACTTCGATGACGTTATCTTCGGAGACTTCAGCAGCTTTTGACATGATGGCGGTTGTACTGGTCCCACTGGGCGTGCCAAAAGTGTGTTGGCGCTAGAAATCGGTCAACCGAATTACCAGCGTCCGACACATGACCCGGGAGAATCTGCTTAACTCCTGTTCGGGTGATTGCCCTGGTGCGGTTCGCGCGGCGTGCCAGCCAATCTGACCTGTTGATTGGCAAGGAAGAATACATGTCAGATCCAAAAGTCGCGATCGGCTATATTTCCGATCTCGAGAGAGCTTATCAGCGAATCGGCCGATTTGCCGTAATAAAGAAATCGGCTATAAGGCAGCCGATCACTGTAGCCTTGTGGACAGAAAACTATCGGAGTAATCGACACAATGCTAGGATAACAACACTAGGAATAGATCTAATCGGCAATATATGAAATAGATGAATTTAATAGCAGAATGTAAAGAAAGCCGAAACCACCGATTCCTAGCTGGATAACTGGTGATAAAACTAGAAAAACAGGTAAAATCTATGATTCTAGTTAATATCGATAACTAGTGAATAAATCTAACCGAAACAACAGCGATGCGCCCGAAGTTAAAGCTTAGATATTACTCGATAAGCGGAACTTACAGAATCGGCCGGAGATCAAGTTGCTGCAGCCCTGCCAACCCGCACGAACTCGTAAAAGAGAAAGTATTTGGCGAAGTCGCCTGCTTGAAAGTAAGTACGAGGAAAAAGTAGTTGGTTGTATTGATTTGTTGATGTCTACAGATTTACAAAGGTGGCTATTTATAGCCCCGTAGAGATAACTTCTTAACCGACTAGAACTCTATCTCTAATTCAAACAGAAAACGAATATTTACAAGCACGATTCGTGCTAGGTTGGTTATTATCCGCTTCATGGGCTGATCTCCCCCTTATCCTTCTATTCCTTTCCAAGCCCATACAGGCCCAATTAACCCAACCTCCTAATCGGCCGATTCCTTATCGGCAAGAGACAACCGATTGGGAACCCATCACACTTGACTCGAGGCGAGGCAGAAGTCATCGGCCGATCTCGCACTGTAGCACCATTCGGCCGATTCTCAACTGTGTTTTTCCAATTTCCTTTCTTCTTGGCGCCGATTTTACTAGTGACGAAATCTGGCGTCAACACTAACTAACTAATCTAATTTGGGCTCTAACCCACCTAAACCCAGCCTGTTAATCTCGCCGGCCTGCCCACCTTAAACCTGGGCCGGAGGCCTGATACCTAGCCGGCCCATTCTAGCTGCCCAAACCGCCACCACGACCGCAGCCGTTGACCAACGGGCTCCGCACGTCAGCCGGCCGAGGGACTATTCCCCTTTCTTCCCCGCTGCTCTCACGCGCGCCGCACGCACGTGACAACGACGGGCGCCGCAAGCACGAGTGCTTGGCTGGCCTCGTGCTTTTGCGTTGGCATGCTCTAATGCTCGCCACACCACCTCCGCGCATCCCTCGTCGTTCGTGGTCGCCAAACCCTAGCCTTCAAGCTATTTAACCCCCCACGCCAGCCGCCTCCCTGCTCCAGCCACCATTGGGGTTTCCCCCCTCAATACCGCCGCGACCCCGGAGCGCTGCCAAGCCCTACGCCCGTACGACGACAATGATGTTACCGCTCTCCCTGCATGGCAATGACCCACCACCGCAGTGCCTCGCCACCACACCGCCACCCTCTCGACGTCAGTCCCGACGAGTGAGCATCTCCTGTGCACCCTACTCCCCGTCTGGGCTTCGACCTACTTCGCCATGCTGCTGCCGGGGCTTGACCCGTGCCCGTGCACTTGCCCGCACCCGCACCATCGCGTCGCCATTGCCTTGCGCCGCTTTCGGCCTTCGACCCGCTCTTCTTGCAGGTGCCGCGCGCCACCACCACTTCGATGCCGTCGTTGCACTTCCCCGCAGCCGTGCGCGCCGCAACTCTAAAGAACCAGAAGCCCGCACGCGCGACACGGCCGTGGCCGGACCACGCGCCTGCGCACGCGCGAATCCTTACTGCCTCGCCGTCAACCGTGCCAAGGGAGCCGAAGGCTTCACCTTTGGCCTTGCCGTGGATGCGCCTTGTCGCGGACGTGCGCACACCACGCCCCAGCCTCCGCCTCACCCCTGCACCACCCTTGAACCGCGCCGCCGTAGAAATCCGGCCAAGGGCCGAACCTTTTTCCCCTAGACCGGCAACGAGCTGCCGGGAGCCTTGCAAAAGATGTGGCAAAGTTTTGCACATTTCAATGGTACGCACTAAGATCGTGGATTTCTCAGCTGTGTTTGGATGTGCAATAATAATGTTCCAACCAATGAAGGTAATATTCGGATTGCAAATATTTTGAGATGAAATAGTATGGTAAGCACTCGTTCTCAGCTTCTTCTTTTTCTGTACAATTCAAAAAAGTATTGTGACTAAGCCTTAACGTTGGTGATTTTTCAGGTGGAAATGAAGGCCCATCTTCGGTTGCCTGAGTTGCCAAGTTATAGCCTCTCGAGCTACTGCTACAAACACTCAGCCCTTGTTTAACAAGTTCACTCCCAACTCCCAACTTTGGCACTATGCAAAAAGAAGATTTCCCATCACATCAAACTTGCGGTACATGCATGGAGTACTAAAGGTAGATGAAATTAAAAACTAATTGCACAATTTTGTTGTACTTTGCGAGACGAATCTTTTGAGCCTAATTAGTCAATGTTTGGACAATAATTCACAAATACAAACGAAATGTTACAGTGTGCTACAGTGCTGTGACAGTAATTTGGCACCTCCAAACTTTCGGAACTAAACAAGGCCTCAGTCAAGTCTATACATATACTGTGATCCTGAATCATTGATTATCACCTGATGCACTTAAATGTCGATTATCAGCCTTGCTAGTTGTTGAAACACCGACCAAATTTATTTTTTTTCTCCTTTTCATTTTTGATCCCTTGTGCAATTACTCCCATGGGTTTGCTACTTGCGTGTAATAACTGATGAGTAGCGTGTTGATGTTGACAACAGTACGTATTGGCTGTTAGAGAAGCTAGCTGTTATATTCAGTAATACTCTGTGGGTGTCTTTTATATATAATTATAAGGAATTTAGTGGTGGTAGTAGCGTTTCAGGGTTCCATGTTTGTTGAAGTTCTGGAATTTGAAGCACGCCCTTCATCTTTACTTTGATGCTCGTGGAAATGCATGGATTTTGTGGATAATACGGAGATATGGGTCTTGCAGGTGGGTCCAACTGGCTTTGGGCCTACCACGAGACCCGTCTCTAAATAGGTGCGGTTCTAAATAGGTAAATAGTAATTATAGACCTCTAAATAGTAAAAAAAATTATAATGACACCAATCAAGTCTTCAAGGGCACCGGTTCATCCTCTTTCTATTTGTGTCATCAGCGTTTGGTTCGTCTTTTCCTAGCCATGTCTTTCTCCACGAAAATCAACTTATGTGTGGTAGATGTTCCGCTATTTTTCTATTTTTTATTTTTTAGGGGCTATGTATCCTATCTATACTTATGCCGGGATTGTGATCTTACTATGATTATATTACGTTTATATAATTATCTATGATTAATAAAACTTCCTAGGTCAAAAAAATATGACAAAATTTCCTATACAGCACCAGATAAAAATCTGGTTCCCGGCCTGCATGACATTAGAAAGTTTTGTCTCCTTTATTTGACACCAAATTTATTTTTCATTCCTTTCTTAACATTTTCCTTATTTAACACCAGGATTTGTTTTTCATTCCTTTCAGTTATACCTCAACAGTACATGATGCAAATGGTACGGTAGAGGCTACAACACATGAACCACCTACATTAGCTTTTCTATGAAAGATCTCAATATAAGACTTCACTTTTGGGACCAAAGAAAATATTTGTTGAGCATCTCCAACAGTCTCTCAATAAATATCTTTCAATAAGTAGTTAATAGGTATATTCTAATATCACTTTCATCGTTATTGAAAGAGTTATTTTTGCAGTCGTATTAGGAGAGTCACAACTTCTTTATTTGAAAAGAGTTGGAACGAATTATTGGGTTCTCCGGTAAGGATGGCTAATATGATAGTTGGATTATGAAATGGGATCGGTTGGAGATGGAATCCCTGTAACCCCAAACCTATGAGTTTGCTGACCTGTATGCGGCAGTTACGGAGAAACGTTCCTAATCCGCGAGCTGCTAAAAAAAATTGGATGAAGTGTGGAGTAATTTACTGACAGTTTTATTTTTACATACAGATGGAAAACAGAGGGAAATCTTTTCCTTTTTTTAACCAAACAAAGGAACTTTGAAGCAAAAGAGATTGCACTGAAGCTCCAGCAACACAGACAGAATACATGCCGACTGAACTTTACACATAATACATTCGATACCAGATAAAACAAGCACGTACGTACAAACCTCAAGCCCTTATCACCAAAACATAAGATCGGGCCCACTGACTCACACCGAACACTGATGGTGATTAAAATACAGAGAAAGTCAAACAGCTAGTACACACACGCACAAACAACTCACCTCGCCGGAGGTATATGCATCAGTCCCCTCCAGCGGGCGCCGAGAGCCACCGCCGCCGCCGCCGACGAGATCGAACACATCAGTAGTAGTACGAGGACGACGAGCCGCCGAGCTGGAACCCGTCGACCTCGTCGGCGGCCGGCATCGGCGAGAACAGAGGGCTGTGCACATACCCTTCCTCGAAGTACATGCCGTGCGAGCCGCTGGCCGCTGCGTCGTTGTAGCCACCGAAGTCCAGCTCCGCCGCGTCGCACCACGCCCTGCCGCCGCCACTGGCGGCGCCGCCACCGTTGCCGCCGTCGAAGTACATATCCATCTTCTCAGCGTTCCCGCCGTAGGCCATCGAGGCGTCGAGCGCGCCGTAGGACGGCACCTCTGCCGGCACGTGGTACTGGTAGGCCTCGCTGCCGGCGCCGCCATGAGAGTAGGCCTGAGCCTGATCGCGGGCCAGCGGCGTTGACTGATGAGCGGCGGGGACGACGGGGCCGGCGGCGTAGTAGCTCTGAAGCTGGTCGGCGGAGAGGTCGGGGGAGAGGTAGGGGGTGATGGAGGAGCCCGGCGGCAGGTCCGGGTAGGCGAAGTTGGTGCGGGCGCTCGCGCCACGGAGGTTGCGGGCGGCGCGGTCGTAGGCGATGGCGGCCTCCTCCGCCGTGTCGAACGTGCCCAGCCAGTGCCGCTCCTTGGTGGCCGGGTCCCGGATCTCCGCCGCGTACCGGCCCCACGGCCGCCGCCTCACCCCGAGGTACTTCGTCTCGTTGTTGCCACTGTCCTGCTGCTGCTGCCGGCGCTTCGAGGACTTCTTCTCCGAGGACGACGAGAAGAAGTAGGAGAAGTCCATGCTTGCTCTGTTGCTCACACGCACACAAGAGAGAGTTAGTTGGGTCGTTGGTGATGAGGATGAGAGACGCTGAAGAAGGTGTGGTTGCTGCTGGGGGTGCATGGGGCGGTTGCATGGAGGAGTATATATAGTGGCGGGAAAGCAAATACGAGAGTTAAACAAATGGCGAGGTGCTAATGGCCAATCTTAAGAATGATTACCAGGAGTGATGGTAGGCATGGATGCGTGGGGCCCACAAAATTCGATTCAATTCGTTGGTGTGCTGTGGGGGCGGCAAAAGTGGTCAACCAATGATTTGGACCGGTGGTGGCATGGGCAGGGTGACTGCACGACGCATGATGGGATCAACGTGACGACCGACCTCCCCGGCTCGCAAGTTGCATCCGTCCACAGCGTGCTGTCAATCTCTCACCATCTACCATTGATTCTAACCAACCAAAGGAACTTAAGGAAAAATGTGAGGGGCCCAATGCTAGTGTTCTTAAACTTTCGTAGCAGAGACGTCTACAAACTGAAGTTCTTGTGTTTTCTTTAATTTGATGGTAAAAATGTGATTTGAACTTTCAAATTGGTGCCTTTTCGAACTTAGTATTTCAAATATAAGGAAGGTAGAAAAGTCTCATGTACTGGTTTCTAAAACTTTTTTTTACCGAAGTCAGCAGGGAAGATCCTACCTATTTTTTTATATTTTTTTATTCCAGACCTGTTTAATTCGCTCCCACCGGGAGTCGAACCTGGACCTGCTGGATGCTACTCAGGTACTCTAACCACTAGGCTAGAGGTCCTTTCGCTTCTAAAACCTTTTTTGCGAGGAATCTAAAACCACTAGATGATACTAAAGATTTCCTGAGGGTTCTTTTTAAATAGCCAAGGGTTGTTGTTATTCATAATTTCTTATTAACTAGCTTAGAATTTCTTTTCTAATTTGGACATTCTCCGAGAGGGAAAGCAAATTGGCAACCAAGATCCCCAACCAACATTTTAGAAAAACACCAGTCACTTGATAAATAACTCTCGGGAATTATCTTATAGAAAAGACTTGTTTTTTCTTTGAAAAATATAAAGAACACCGTTGTCCATTCGAAAAACACTTGATGGATCATAGAATTCTTGTATTGAACTAATATTTGATACTTTCAATGGGACTAAAAAAAAAGGAAATTGTGCTCTTAAGGTCTAGTAGTTACTTCTTTATTGCGCCTGAGAATGCTACTCCCTCCGACCCAAATTATAAGTCATTTTGATTTTTCTGGGTACGTAGTTTTTACTATGTACTGGATATACGTTATTTCTAGATACATAATAAAAACTATGTATGTGAAAAAGCCAAAACAATCTATAGTTTGGAACGGATGGAGTAGTTGGTTGATGCAACCACCATTAGAATGATGTATTGATGTTCATAAGGAGGTAGTCGTGAATGCAGAAGTTTCTGCCCACGAGAATGGTTGCAGCTGAGTAAAAATTAGAGTATCAAGGGCAAACGGGAATTAGGAACATTCCACGATTTGTGGTTAGAGTTGCTTTAGTACCAAAGAATACGAGGTCCGAGTCGAGAGTGGATCTGGCTATGAAGTTGAGCAAGAGCACCACCACCTTTAGTACCCGCAAAAAAATAGTTTCTAAATTTCAAATACAAATTGCAAGCAATATCTCTGTGATCTGTTTAGGCTTGCGAGAGGGAAGGTGAATCGAAGCACAGATGCACATGTATTTCTAGCTTTGAGGGTGTAATTTCATCTAGCAATAGGTAAACGACTACTCAATCGGATGGTTGATGTGATCCAGCAGGCGGTTTGGATGGTGGATCGTGTCTATAGATGTGATCGGTCCGTTAGAACTAGGGATGCAAGTGGGTATCCAATAGTATTTTCTGGGTCAGCTGATTAATTACGATGGCATGCCACCCTAGTTTATTTATCCTTCCAAATTATTTATGTGAAATGCCATTCTAGTTCATTTTAACAACTTTTTGAGTCGACCCAATAACCGAAAATAAATATAACTTGCATGCCTAGTTAGAACACAAATGTATTTACATTATTTGTTATGGCCTTCAACTTGAGATTGGTTAGTTTGCTTAATTAATATTGCCCAACAAGATCCAAACCGACCAAACTGTTGCTCTCGTTATACTAACGACAAGTTGCACAGAATATCTTTGTGATCTGTTTTTGTCCCTGATACCTAGCTTGATTTCACAGTCCAAGTCAAGGTCAAAGTTGTAGGGGCCAGAGTTGAAGGTACAAGCACTGGAACTTCACATGCCCCCTAATACCTAATATAGTTGTTTTATTGTTGTTCCTTCGATTGACTACACAAGAAAAAATTCGATCACGATATGCATGTATATAGCTTTACCCCTTTTCTATAAAAAAAAAATTGGTGTACAATCAATGGTACCTCGTCCGGTCGGTTTGAGATAATCGTCATGCTATGGTTTAGTACTTTACATTTTAGAATGCAGTTTTTGTGCTGCTAGAATGCAGATCCTTGCAACTTCGTGTATAGCTAGCGTACTATGTGATCTACCTATACCCTTTTTCTATTAAAATTTGGTGTACAATCAATGGTACCTCGTTCAGTCGGTTTGAGATAATCGTCATGCTATGGTTTAGTAGTTGTTTGGATTTTAGAATGCAGTTTTTGTGCTGCTAGAATGCAGATCCTTGCAAATCCGTTTCTTTTATTTTCTTTCCTATAGTTCCCAACCATATGCCACATGGATGAGAATCAAATTAATCTATAACTTAATTCATGCTTAACAACGAGCTGCGGAATTAGCTAGCACTGTCACATGATTCACATCAACACTATACGTTTCTTTAAATTAAATAAGAGTAGGCATATAATAATGGCATGCGCTCTAGCCAGTGCGAGATGCTTGCCGAACAAATTGGGCCTTTGCCTACCTTTTTCTAAAATAAAAAGCGATTAACCCCCTAGTGCTATCAACTGATGCCGTCCTTCAGGGGGAAAACACAAACACTGCTGTGTTTAAAAAGAAACGATCGAGTCCTCTAGTCATGATCTTAAGCATGAGTACGTCCACTGCATTAATGATGGATGCAGACTTGATATTACCTTAAAAAGTAACATATCAACTGCAGTTTTTTTAGCTATCTCCTTGCAGGATAACTAACTCATGATCTTAAGCATCTTCTCATCTTCTGCTTGGCTGGATGGACTTCCTCTAGTCACAAATGAGTCCACTGCAACATCGACATGGTCTCTCGTATAACACTTTGACTAAAAGTATTATTAAAATTTCTTCACAATCAATCTACTTGTAGGGTCAATCTTGTGCTGTTAGTCTATCAAAATTTTAGATATTAGTGATCAAAAGAAAAAAAGTTAACTTAAAGTCTTAAACAAACCTAGATGGACTTATATTATTTAAAGGAAGTATGTATATATGAGCACTGCGCTAGCTAATTCATCAGTTCTATATCCTCTTGAGCTCCATATCCTCTGCATTATTGATGGATGCGGACTTGCATAGGATTGCATGGTAAAACAATTGCCGCTCCTCTAATAATCTTCTCCTCCCTTCTTCGCGAGGGCTATTAACAGTTCAATGAAGCGAAGCTTACGTTCTGCAAAGCATTTTTCTCACTGCAACATGCGAGGTATCATCATCATTCATCAGTTAACATGAACATATGCATGTAACCAGTATGGCATGACAGGTCAAAGAAGGAATGGCACGGAATCTACTATACTTTCCCTGCAATGCATTGCAACAAAATTCAAGTTTGTTTTGTGTGCATATCGATCGATTGGAGTGCGCGTGTTGGTGGAAAGGTCATAGAGTGAGTGATCTATGTATCATGCAATCACGCAACATTCAAGGCCTCTTATGATTGCCCTCTGATGCAAATAGACTAACCTTCTAATGATTAAAAGAGAGGAGATATAGTATAGATTAGAGAGGCACATCTAACTTGTTACATGGGCCCAAATTAAAGGCACAAGTACCTTCACATGATTAGTTGGGCTCAGATAGATGATTGGCATGTGCCTTCGCTTGCCTTTAGATGCCCTTCCTCTTGTAGTCTTGTTGGATCCCAGTTTTATAAAACTCAAAGGGAAGCTCAAACATTTGATCGCAAAAGCTGCCCAATCATTTGATTCATTGTACACGCTAAAATATTTGTCAGAATTATATCTTCACATGATCTCTCTTCTTTAACCGAAAATAAGATCTCTGCATATATGCTAGTAGGATCTTACTGAAAAAGGAGATCAAGATCAGTACCTCAGTTAGGCGGTTAGGAATTAAGTTTTCTTTTCGATGCTGACATTCGGTGTTCAGTCCTTTCGATTGCCTTACACCTGCAAGAGTTTCTTTTTCGGCGAAATGGAAGAGTAGCCACTTTAGTTGAAGTTGCTTTCCAGGAGAGAGAAAAAGCAACAGGTATGACTTGTTGATATAGATATCGCTACAATGCTGAATGGCACGAGAAGGTACAACTTTTAGATAGAAAATTGCAAATTGATGTATCCCTGTCACCTTTTTTTTTTTTGCTTCATTTCGTTAATTAAGTTTTTTCTTTGTTACGGAATATATCAATTGAAACTCCAAAAATGATAATTGGAGGAAGGCTTTGGTGACGGCAGCACATATCCTGTTACTTTTGGCCAAATGTGCATTCTTGCATATCTACCTGGAAGCTAATGAAGTAACACAACAATCAGTTGTATAATCCCACATCAAAACAGGAAAAACCTTGCAGAGGCAGCGTGTAGACGATAGTTAGCAACGAGTCAACTGCTCCAAAATCCACAATAATTGGAACAAGTTAGCGTGTAATAACTTGGAGCATATGAAGTCTGAACAACGATAATGTGAAAATTAAGGCAGGCAGCACTGCATTGGCCCCATTGCATAACCGGAAGAACAACTACTTAATGAAACAAATCAGCTTTGAGAGAAATCTCAATTGAGCAGCTTTGATTAATCTGCATCCAAGTAATCTCACCAAATCAATTCCACATGCAAGAACTCACTAAGCAAGTATTTAAGGGATGCTCTACAGAATATGACACCACCACCGCCATGGACCATGGTGATGGCAGACACGCACGTCGGCACATGCAAGCAACTGTGGCCTGTGGGCGTATACGAACTTACGAAGACGAAGCTGATGGCTGCCTGGTTCGATGACGGAGATCTTGCCGCAGAATCCTGTCCGAGGCACTACTAGAAATATGAGCATTCATCCTCAACCTTAGTACCGATTGCTTTTTAACCCAATACTAATGTTAGTATTAGTATCGGATCCAAAATTGAAGTCCCGGAGGTCTTTTTAGTACCGGGTCGTAACACCACCCGATACTAAAAGTGACCCTTTAGTACCGGGTGGTGTTATGACCCATGACCCTTTAGTACCGATAAAGGGTCACTTTTAGTACCACCCGGTACTTAAAGGGTCACTTTTAGTACTAAAGGTCTCTCTACGGGTTACTTCAAAAGGAAATCATATCCGCATCCATCCCATGTGATGTATAGATGGAGTGGCAGGAAGGATCGCGCGAGGCCGAAGGTACCGCGCACGCACATATTACGCGTGAAAATCACGTGACTTGTGACGTTGCGCGTGTGCGGGGGCCTCCCAAAGGTCAGCGGATTTGGTTGGTCTCCCCAACCTATAATAATGCGTACCCTTTAGTACCGATTATATGATCCGGTACTAAAGGACCCCTTTAGGCACATTCCCCAGCAGTGAGGCGAGGCAGCCGCCGGACTGGAACCGGATGAAGCATTGCAGAGTAGCTGATTGCAAACCTTGATCAACGACTGGACTTTATTGCCGACTAGAATCCCATTTTGGTCATCCCTCCATGACAACATTTCATAGAGGGACAAGCAACCTCACTAACAGTGGTAGTAGTGCGTTTGAACATTGCCTAGACGTCTGTTATATAGAACACTAGTGACATGGTCCATCATGGTAAAGAAAAAGAACATGCATGGACATCATAGTCTGCACCAGCCTACCTATCAAAGTCTGTACACCGACCTACATAATATAGTTTGCAAAGGAGCACACATTATAGTCTACAGCATCGTACATATCATAGCATGCACCGGCTTACAAAAGATAAAGAAGGCCCTATGGACTAAACGTGTCCTCGCTTGTGACGCACAACACCAGCACCACATCTCGCGACCCGCTGCGCTGCTCTTGTCTGCAGCTAGTTGTACGTAAAGAGCTCCGGAGGGGCAACCTCGTGAGCTATGTTGTCCACACGGAGTCCACATGAAGACGGTCCTCCTGCACTAAGTCCTCTGAAGTGCTGCGGCACTGTGTCATGAAATTATAAGTTAGTACGACCAATTAGTGTAGAACTGGTGAATGGAAAATGAGAAAGTAAGGAACACATACTCGTGGGGGGTGAAAGACTGTGGACCCGGCGCATAAGTGGAAGGACCTGGTCGAGCTGCTGCCAAGACGATGCACGTGGAGTACACACCCTAGGGGAGGCTGCATGTGCCTGTGCTGCAGAAGATGACGCGTGGTACACTGGCCGTGTGGGTGCAGCAGAAGATGAACCGAGGTGCTGAAGACGAATTGGGGTAGGTAGCCCGTGGTGGAAGTAGAACATCGTCGTCGTCACCACGGTAGCTAACGGCCCACGGAAACCTAGCACATAGGGCCATGATCCTCCTATACATCGACTCGTGCTTGTGCGGGTTCATGTGCATGTAGTTCTCCATGCTGATCCACGCCATCGCCTCAATTGCTGCAATAACGTCGTACTGTTGACAATTACATAGTTCAAGTTAGGCAAAAAATTATCCGTACGAAGTGCAACATAAACTAATGCAGTATGAGTAGCAAATGATGGAGAAGCGTACCGCGATATTGATGTTCTTGTCCCTGGAATGCGGGTACATCTGTGTCAGTGGTGCGGTCTCCGTCGGTAGCTGCCTGGGAACGTGCATGACACATGTCCGTGTCCTCGGTAAGTACCACTGCAAGTATTCCCAAGGGACATTTTCCCCTTCATTGACTGCTAGGTTCGAATGGTCATAACTTGACCAGTTCTGCAGGACAAGATTAGCATCATCCTTATCCGACGAGTCATCATCTCTAGCATGAATGTGCTCTTCTCCTTCCCTCTCTCCCTGCTCAACTAACCTAGGGATGTGTTCCCCCTCATCAGCCTCGCCATTTGGCTCACGGGGTACATCTTCATTCTCTTCATCTCCTTCTCCTACCCCATCTTCATTATCTTTTTCAGTTTGCCCATCAGTAATCTCCGCACATTCCTCACCTCTAACTTCCCCACCTCCCACTTCTTGCGACTGACTGCTAGATCCAATCTTCCGGAACACTTCAACAAACAATATCAGCGCTAAACCATGCTTAGTACAACCATTTACATAGCCCTCCAGTTCTAGGTTCCTTCAAGCGGCATCAACTCCCAAAATATTATGTCAGGTCGTAACCTCACTACAACCCTAACAAAAAGCTACACTTAATCTCTATCAAGATCAAAAGCCTTAAATAGCCAGTTGCATATTGAAGCCCAAGTCCTCTCTCTTGCTCTTGGTAATTATTTGCAGAACAATTGAAATTGAGACAAATCTACCCCTTCTGGACCATATCTAACCTCCCCCCGACCGTAGAACACTTGGAAAAATAAAATGTCTGACATGCTTGTCAATATACACGACACGAATAGATATTATTACTAAATGTTATTAATTTTAACTAACCCCAACAACACCTACATTTAAAAAAACCATATAAACTTATACCCCGTGCATTGCCAATAATATTAATTTTAGAGTTATCTAAATATATCAACAAATTAATTTTACTTTACCCTATCAACATACATGACATCAAGAGAGATTATTACCAAAATTATTAAATTTAACTAACCCTAATCACAGCTACATTCCGAAAAACTATATAAAGTTATACACAACGTGAACAAATATTATTACTAAATGTTATTAATTTCAACTAACCCCAAAAACATCTACATTCTTAATAACTATATAAAATTATAACTTGTGCATTACCAATAATATTAATCTTAAAGTTATCTAAATATATCAACAAATTAATTTTACTTTACCCTGTCAATATACACGACATCAAGAGAGATCATTACTAAATATTAATAAATTTAACTAACCCTAATCACACCTACGTTCCGGAAAACTATATAAAGTTATACACGACATGAACAGACATTATTACTAAATGTTATTAATTAAGGTCCGGGACCAGGAGGAGTGGAGGAGAAGACAGAGGAGGCGTGGAGTAGAAGACTCAGGAGATCTTTTTGTGCAATTGCTCAGTCAAACAGGGTGTTCCATGCAAAATGTTGCAAGTGGTGCGTAGGGGGTTGATAGTAAAAGTGTTATGTTTCATTCGCATCTAACGGATGGGTTTCCATGATTCTATTAAGTACCCGGTTTGCACCAAATATTCCTGGGGATGGGGTGCGGCGTGAGAGGGAGTTGCTGGTAGGTGCTGTGGGCCGGGCCTTGAAAAAGAAGCACGTGGCCTTGGAAAACAAGCGTGGGGACTTGGAAAAAGAAGCGCGAGACCGAGATGCGCGAATCTAAAAAAATTGATGCCACCACTAAATGACCGTGGTTAGTAGCATTATTTTCACGACGGGATATCAATTTTCATGAGCACGTTAATGATAATTTTTCGTGATGGTTCATAAAGAACCTCCACGAAAATAATGGATTTTCATGAGGTATGTTCGTACCTCCCACGAATATATACTTTCATGGGGGTTTGTGTGTCAGCCTTCACGAAAAAGACAATTTTACAAAAAAAACCTTGAACCTCACAAAATCTCCATTCTGTGGTAGTGAGTGTCAGCATGTCTTTTTATGGAAACTAACTCCAACAAATAGAGTTCATTTTACCTCCGTACTAATGTGCTGCGTCCGAAGTGACTTGTTTCGTTCCTTTGGATACAGGGAATAGAAGATAGATAGGATCCTCCATGGTCAAATGGTTGTTATTCCTAGTGGTGGTATAGTAGCACTTTGAGGCCGGCTATGTGACCCGACAACCATTTAGATTTTGCTTGCGTAGGGATGAAAAAGAATAACGATCGAGCATGATCGGGAAAAAAGGTTTCCCCAGACACTTTCAATTTCATAATTTTACCAAAAGCCGAAATTGGAGTTCAGAGAATAAATCATATTAATTAAGTTGCGGTGTCGGAAACGAAGCAATTCAATCAAGAACCTATTAATTTCATAGTCGGAAACCGATAATCGATATGTAACTATGAAACCAAACGTTCAATCAAGATTTTAAGAATCACGGGTGCAAAAAAAAAAGTAGTACCATGACTCCATACATGATAGCCTTGAAAAAGATTGACAAAACAACTAACCCAGAGTGTCAATCTCAGTGACACCAGCACTAAGTATTACTCCCTCGGTTCCAAATTATAAGTCGTTTTAGCTTTTTTAGTTCATAGATATTATTATGCACCTAGACATACACTATATCAGGATGCATAATAATATCCATGAATCTAGAAAAGTCGAAATGACCTATAATTTAGAAATGGATGGAGTAGTACTTGTATAAGAATCATTTGGTATACAATCACAACAAAAATGGAGGGCGGGGGGGGGGGGGGTGTCCCATTTGTTGCTTCGTTTGTGCTTTGGGGATCTTCAGGGATGAAAATGTAAATGAAAATTTTGTACTCCCTCCGTTCCAAATTGTAGGTCGTTTTGGCTTTTCTAGATTCATAGATATTATTATGCATCTAGATATAGTGTATGTCTATATGCATAATAATATCTACTCCCTCCGTTCTTATTTATAAGGCGCATACGCATATTAAGATTCAAAGTTTCCAATCTTTGACAATAATTTAGTCAATATTTTTTTATTTTGTAATGTAAATTTGACATGGTTGGATTTGTAATTAAATGTACTCTCCAATGACTATAAGTTTATAACCACAAACAATATAAGATAAAATAAATAAATGATCAAAATTTATTTTAGCAGATAAAAAAGCTAAAACGACCTGCAATTTAGAATGGACGGAGTATCTTTCTCATAAAAGTAATATAGTCCGTTAGCCTGTTACCGTACAGGTTTAAGGACGAATCATTTACTTTGCTCTTTCAAAAACCAATCGCGTGCAACACCTCCCACAGATTGGAAACTAAAGAGGTATGGATCGACTAGAAGTCCAGAACTATGGAACCGATCGGCAAGAAAGCACGGAAGCGTCAACCGGCGGCAGCGCATGTACGAACCCTGGGATGGATGGTAATGGAAGCGGAGAAGGATCCGCAGAGAGCCGCCTCCCCAGATGCGACATGAGCGAGACGAGAGGAATGAGACGAGCAGTGGGCCAGGTTTTAAAAGTTTATAAACCATGGTGGAGCACTCGTGGGCTGCGTATCTTCTCACCAGTAACCCCGCCGCCATTTCGAGGGCCATTGGGCCGACTTATTTTGAGGTGGCCTCTCATCAATCAAAATCAACGACATGCATGCTATCGGTTTTAAATTCTTCATCTTAGCCCAGCCCATTGACCATCTCAAAACTCAAATGTGGTGGTACTAGCAAACGTTGAAAAAATTCCTTAGTACAAAGATGAGCTAGTATTGCTTTCAAAAAAAAAGATGAGCTAGTATTGGTTAATCATCCAAAAAGTGGGAAAATAAAACTGAATCAGTTTCCTTTCTTGTTATACGGCAACCACCGGACTTTCTGTCCTTCCAATCATTCTCGGCTGTTAAGTTTGAGCTTTTAGTACTAACAAAAAGAGGTGATGTTTTTTAAAGGAAAAAATTGTTTTGTTAGCAACAAAAACTCATAGCTCTAGTGGTTAGGATGTCTGTGGGACGAGAAAAGGTTTGAGATTCAGCCTAAAACCCTATATTTTTGTTTCTGAGATGGATATTGAAATTTGAGTTAGGAAGATTCCATTTCAACTTTTCCACTGCCCCAGTTAGATCTATTTAAAACTGGTAAATCAGCCCTCGGATGAACTTATTTATTTTCTTTTACCCCAGTGATAACAGAGGCATTTTCAGTTAAAGAGAAGGTAGCTTTATTCACAGCATTTCAACATTTCAGCAGAGTCCATGTAAGGATATTACGGGCACTTTACAGACACAAGGCATGGACAGGTCGCCATGCTATTTCCACATATTACACGACAAAACATTACACAGGAACCCCCAGTAATTAGCAGGCACTGGATTGATCATTAAGTGGACGGTTTTGCCCTAACCTCCGAAGCCAGCCACTCCCACGCTGGGGATGGGAACTGCCTGCAAACCGAGGGGCTCAGGCAACAGGCACACACACTTTGACAATGTGCAGCTGTTACTGGACAGACAACACTTGCAGGTACTGGAGACTCATCACTAACTGCGAAGTTCTAAATGAGTGATTAGGGTATCTGAACTTTTTCTTTAATCTTCTGAAGTTCTGATGGTTGCCATGTTTGCAGTTGAAGGTGGGGGAGGCTGCTGACTAGCTGCGTTCATCAGTTATCCACAGCAGCAGCGGCAGCGTCGTTCGTCCATCAGCACAGCGCCACCGCGCCGTCCGAGGTCGCCTGCAGCATCATGTACATGCCGGCCTGGTCGTTCAGCTCCGGCGTGGCCGACGCCGCCGCTGCGGCCACCGGCTCGATCACCGATAGCCGCTCCAGCAGCGCGGTGAGCGCCTCCCGCATCCAGTCGTACCGGCAGAGCTGGTAGGCTTCGCCGGGCGAGACCTGTTTCAGAATTCAGATAACGATCGTTGGTCAGCATCAGTGTGCCACTTGCTTGTCAGGTGAGTTTCTGATGAGCTGTGTATGAGACGCAGAGCCGGCGCGCACTCTGACAGAGTGGCTACTCACCCATCGCCGGCTGTGGGTGTCCTGCTCCGGCCATGACTCGAGCTCCTCAGTGACCTCCATGGCGAAGATGTAGCCCTTGCAGGCTCCCCTTGGGCTGGTGCTGTTCTGGCTGCTCTTGCTCTTGAACACCCAGTGTCCCAATGCAGCTCTCTGGTGTTCAGCAACAACAAGCAGATGGAAATGATCATCAGTCATCTGAACATTGCAAGTTGCATGAGCATGACCCATAAGCATTTATCGGTTATTATGAAAAGGATTTCCTAGTTGAATCGAGGAACAGAACCATAATGGTATAAATGCACAAACCAAATGCAGGACTGAAGCGATGGGTGCAGGGGTCACTGTAGGGCATACAGGAAACACACCACATGCATAGTGGTTGGGAGCAATGCATGGACCGAGGATAAAAATAGCAGCATATTGACTCGGATCCGGGACGAAATCAATTCCCAACGACGAGTCGGCCAACGGACGAAGTACGCAAGAAATAGGGGGGGCGGACAATAATACACTTTACGCCGAGATCTTGTCAACTAGAAAATCACAATGATTTAGGGGATATCATCACCCCCCAACTCGTCGCGCGCTACTTACAATATTATAGTTTTGGTTGCAAACCACCAAGCAAGTGAGGTGATGCTGCTGCTACTGCTAAACTGCTAATGTCTGAAGTCTGAAGAGAAACTTCCCTGTCCCTTTCCCTGTCGTGCCTATGGAGCTGTCCGTGAGGCTGTGTGCTAGGGGCTAAATGACCTTGTCTGATTGGACCTTGGGGATGTTAACCTCACCCCAAATTACTACCATGAAGAGCTTTCGAGGTGGCAAATCAACCGGGCAATAGCTCCAAATTGCGGCGTTAAATTACTGCGGGGATCGGAATTTCCCCCCGGAAACGACAGCAAATAGTGGCGTTGCCGCGAGCATCAGCCGCATACTTTTCGGGATTAAGACCGCATTTAATTTTGAAAACAACTTAGCCACGCACGTTCAAAAAAAAAACTGCAGGGGACGCTGTCGCTACTCGCTAGATAGGTCAGGATCATTTGTTTAATGGGACGCTAAAGGATTATAATCTACTGGCCGTGAGAACGTTGGAGTTCAGAGGCAGGAACTGCAAATAATGACACTGCATGACAGGTGAATTAGCGAAGGTGAATAAGGGGAGGCATTGGTGGCGTACGTTGATGACGCCCTTGACGCCGGCCTCCTCCATGGCCTCGCGAGACGCCGCCTGGTACACGTCCTCGTCGTCCTCCCACCCGCCCTGCCAAGAACAGAGCAAGTTGTGAGCGGCCGGGCGCCTTGGCCTGAAGCGAATCGATCAATGGTTGTGGGCGCTGGCTGCGGGCGGCGGCGGCCACGTACCTTGGGGAAGACCATGTCGGCCCGGTTAGGCGTGGAGATCATGAGCACCTCCACCTCCGCCGGGTCGCCGCCGGGGCTGCTGCACGGGTTGCCCTCGTCGCCCTTCTTCACCCGGTACGGCACGCACCTGACCGATGCCAAAATGGTAATTCAGCGACAACAGAGCAAGAAAGAAATGATGGGCGCGCGAAACAGATCAAAGGACGAGTTCGTTGCATTCCCCCAGCATGTTGGAATTCAAATTCAGTGACAATCCTGAATAATCGTAGAAAGGCAGAGGCACTGACCCGGCGACGAGGCGGAACTCGTTGTCGTAGCGCTGCTTGAGGCGGCCCTTCCTCGCCGCCGCCACCGCGTCGGACGACATGGCCGCTGCGCAGTCGCAGGCAACGCCGGACATGTCAGAGATTGTTGGCGCACGCCAGAAAGCCCACGAGAAAGGGAGGACCAGAGCACGGCAGGAGAAGAAGAGGACAAAGGCCGCAGCGACAGGAAGGAAAGGGAGCCACCACTCACCTTTGCCTTATAAATAGCGAGCGATCAACAGGGACAGGACAAGCGGGGAGGAGGAAGGCGACGCTGTTGCCGGTGGCAGCAAGCCCGCGACGCGAGGCCGGGCGGGGGCGGGGGCGGGTGGTGATGGCGGCAATGACGCCACGATCTTATCCCCACCCGAGAAAAGGGAAAAGCCGCGAGGCGCAAGCTGCTGACGCGAGGGGGAAGAGACAATAAGTACCCAAATTGTTATGGGATTTATT
>NC_028450.1:25081809-25141374 GCF_000263155.2 Setaria italica | reverse complement strand
GCAGAGGCGGCGGTGTCTTATAGCTTGGCCGAATTGCGCACCGTTTTTCACCTTTTTTTGTTCTCTATGTACAGATTCAGGTTTTATTTGGGAACACAATAATCCAGTTCAATCTTCACGTGTTGCCAAAAATCAAGAGAGAACTTACTCTTGTTCATTCTAAAATATAAGGGATTCCAGATTTGTACTAAAGTCAAACTATTCTAAATGTGAACCAAATTTATAGGTTGAGCAATAATATACATGATATGAGTGAACATAATAATTAGATATAATATGAAATATATGTTTATAGTTTCCTTCTTTAATATGATAGATGATAAACTCGGTTAAAACGTAAAACAATTTGACTTAAAGCAAACTCATAATCCCTTGTGTTTCCAGATGAAGTATTTTCCACTCCAATCCATATCCATAGAGAATGATTTTATGCAAAGAGTACATGAAATGGGAACAGACATATCAAGTCCAGATATCTCTTTCCCTTTCCTTTTTTTTCCTAATTATTATAGGGGAATCCTCTCTGACAAAATCAGATATAGGAGATGAGTGCCGCACCAAATCCCATTTCTCCTGTCGCTGTTCCAAAATGTCAAGCAGTGCTGTGCTTCCGATTGGTGGAGCGGTCAAGCAGTGTCACCGAAGGGGCGTTTGGATACCCATGCTAAAGTTTAGCACCTGTCACATCGGATATTTGGATGCTAATTAGGAGTATTAAACATAAACTAATTACAAAACTAATTGCACAGATGGAGTCTAATTAGCGAGACGAATCCATTAAGCCTAATTAGTCCATGATTTGACAATGTGGTGCTACAGTAACCATTTGCTAATGATGGATTAATTAGGTTTAGTAGATTCATCTCGTGAATTAGCACAGAGGTTCTGCAATTAGTTTTATAATTAGCTCACGTTTAGTCCTCCTAATTAGCATCTGAACATCCGATGTAACACTGCTAAAGTTTAGCACCTAGTATTCAAACACCCTCTTATGCACGAGCCGTTGGTGTGCGGTGCACGATTGACATGGAGTCTGGCTTTCTTTGGGGGAAAGGAAAGAATAAAGGGGTTTGAGAAAAAAAATATAGTTATGTTTTTTGTACATATGAACAGAGATATGAACAGAGATATGTACACAACTTATACGCAGGCCCTCAAGTCTCTGAGTTGCCTTAAGTTGTGTACATGCATATGTTCTTTTATATCATGTGAAATATATATGTTATATATGTACATTGGCTAACTTGGCTAGATTAATAATGTACATCTTAGCTTAGATAGTGAGATAGAGTTTGCTGTATCTTTCGTAACAACTCATGTGCATTGAGAAGTGATCAGCATCGCGTGTTCTCCATCTCTTGTTCACTTTCATTTTGAACATAGGTAGATCATGTGCCTGGCCACCCGGGTACCTACGCGCGTGGGCATATCAGAATGTCGACCACGGCAAGCAATGAGGAGACCAGCGTCATCAATTCTTCAGCCACATGATCAACTGCAGTTTTGTGCCTCCATCCTAAATTATAATTTGCTATGCACCTAAATATATGCTATGTTTAGATACGTAGCAAAAGTTATGTACCTAGAAAAGTCAAAACAAATAGTAATTTGGGACGGAAGGATTACATGCCGATTTTTCCAAACAAAATTTGTGGCTTTCATCGTCAGATCGTTCTCTCTCTAAAAAAAGGCATAAAACAATGACTGTCCTGAATCGCAACAAAGATGGACATCATCGAAAAATACTCACCGTGATAGAGACAGAAACGAGGCACGTGGTGGCTTGCGACCTGATCAAATCTTTTGTGAAACATAATGATTTTTCTCCGTTGCCTAGTCACTTTTGTATATGCCTATCGGACACAGATAGATAGTGATTAGTGATGACCATGTACACGCCACATAGATAGGTGATATTACATCTCTCAAGCAAAATTTATTTAAACTTCAAAAAGATTGTATCAAATTGGGTTCGAATTTGGTTCAATACCAAGTTAACAAGATTTCGACAAGTTTGCAAACCCGCACCATACACGAGTGGCATGCGTGCTTACTTAGATGCGTTATTTGTGGGCATTATTGCAGGATGATACAATGGCGTGCAATGGTAATGCTGAATAATATGGAGAAGGGCCATATTTTAAGCTGGAGTGCTGACTGGCCAAGCTGATTTCTGCTTACGAGAGGAAGGCCGGACAATTGGAAGAGTTCAGGAGCGGAGACGAATGCCAAAAGGGTTGGACTGCATAGTCCAAACCTAGATTTCTTGGATATACTACTATATCTCACCTGATGTTGAAATGTGTGTCCTGCTTACCCGATTACCACTAGGAGCATCCATCCGACTCAGCTAGCTTCAGAGAGCTGAACAGAACGGCTGATAGATACTCCAGAGTCTAGACACTACGCAGGAATAGGAATATAGGATAGGATAGGATAGCAGCAGAATTTATCAAATTATTGGTGAACGGCAATATGAGATGAGTCCTTTGATTGATGCTATTTTTATTTGTGCCGGACCTAATAATGATAAAAATACTAATTTTACTCCGCTGCTGCAAACCTGTTCAGTTTTATCCACTCACCTTTCCAATAAAATCAATTAAGACTATAATAAGTCTTTTAACGGCCCTAGCCTCCTAGGAGGTACATACCACAAAAAAGGTACATAATTTTGTGGTTCCTCCTGATACCTCCCAAGGACCAAAATCAGCCTAAGATACAGGTTAGGATTGGTTGTACTCAGAACAATAATCGACCGGTTAGGATTGGTTGTACTCAGAACAATAATCAGTTTTCCTTATCAAACGTAAGTCTTGAAGCTTATTTTTAGATAAAGGATAGCATTCCGGCCTTTTCCAAGGCACACATCCATTTTGATTTAATTACTACATATTTTATTATGTCCCAATGGATTCTTGCACATGGTTCATAGCTATTCTCTCCTGCCCAAATTACTATTCATTTTAACTTTTCTATATACGATATATGTATATAGAGAAGCTAAAATGAATAGTAATTTGGGACCGAGGGAGTACATACCAAGTTTTCCAAAAGATTAATTGTCATTGTCAAGATTGCGATAAATAAATTAAAGTAATATTCTCATATGTTGTAGGTTAAGCATTCTTGAAGTTGAAGGTTCTACATGAGATAAATAATGACACTCTTAAAAAGGTTGACGGAAAACAAAAGATGTTTATGGATGAACAGTAGAGGCAACGGAAAACAGAAGCATGCTCTATCTCAAAATATAAGGAAAGCTTTCCTAGTCACAAACTAGTCTAAACTAAACTAAGAGTAAAGTCCATTTTTCACCATTGATTTTGACCATGAAACTAAAAAATTAGGAACTAACAAAACCATTCATATTTGATCATCGGGTTGTTTTATTTTAGTTGGTGGTTTCAATGACGTGGATAGCACGTGGCGGCACCAGGACCCACATGTCAGCTCCATCTTCCTCCTCCTTCCTCCCCCTCTCTCCCTCACCCAAATCCACCACCCGGACCACCCAATTCGCCAGCAGCCGGCCATCTATCTGCATCGTCCTTTCCTTTCTCTCAATCTGCCTCCGGCGCCGCCCCCCCTCAATTATCCCGCGCTCACAAGTTGCCGCCGCCCATCCCCTGCACGACCATGGCCATCGGCGTAGAAGCGGATGGCCCCCACCCCGGCTCGCCCAGCCGCACCTCCACAGCCCCCTCGGAAGGCTACTGTCACCGTACCGCCGCTGCCGCAAAGGAGAGCATGTGCACGTGAAGCAAGTGGTGGTGTTGGGGATTAAGGTGCAGCTTGAATCGATGGGGAGAGAGAGAGGGGGGTAGTGGCTGGTGCTTAGTTTGGCCTGGAACCTAGCTGCAGTTGCCCAGTTGCTTTGCTCAGATCGATGGGAGAAGGGAGAGAGATTGGATAAAGGAGAGGTTGTGGATTTGGTGCTCGCTCCCTGCTGCTAGCTTGCTTGTTTGACGAGAGGAGAAGGTAAGGGCGGTAGGCAGGAGGTGGCGCTGAGATCTGGTGGGTACGTGGGTTCTACTGCCACATATCATCCACGTTATTAAAATCACCAACTAAAATAGTCCGATGGTTAAATATGAATGGTTTTGTTAGAAGATTCCTGGTTTTTAGGTTTCATGGTAAAAACCAAATGCCAGCAATCGATGGTAAAAAATAGACTTTACTCCTAAACTAAATGCAGGTAGAATAATTTGTGAGGTATAAATAAGTAAAATCTGGTAAAATGTAGTAGTATGATGCAGAAGGTATTCATAAGAACAAAAAGAGAAATTTTGCTGACAGATTTAGTAATTTAAAGTTTATACTTTGATATCATATATATACACGTAGATTTAGGGATCAGAGACAAGTTACAACTCTGTTTTGCTTTTACATTTCCATGTCATCATTGACAAGTGGCAACAATAAGAGTAAATGCGAATCACACCTATGCTCTATTTTATGGCTTCTTAAAATAGTAATAAGAAACTTCGTCTGAGGATCACGAACGTGTTGGTAATATAATTGGTGAGTTAAAAATTAATAAACTTGTACTTGGATTCTTATTATTAGCTTGTTATTCAACACAATTTGACAGGAATCTCATCCTCGCCTGATCAGTTGAGGGAATCTTCTCATGATTGAAATGTAGGTGATAGTTGGTTTCCAAGAAGTGTACATCCTGAGAAAAAAACACACCGAAACTATGCCCAATGCAAACCAAGTATTCTAGCTATTTTACTATACAATTAATACTAAGTATGACATTGTAAGGCCTAATTGAAACAATTGAAATGTATTGACATAAATCACTAAAAAGCAAGTTCGTACCAAAATATGAAGAATCGAACAAAAAGAATCTTATATAGCAGCTTAGAAATATGATCAATCGTTCAATCATGATTCACTGAGAAGGAAACAATATGTTAGGTCAAACTCTTCTTCACTTTTCATTTTAAAATAACTGAATCAACATAAATGATGTGCTATAGTCGATCAGTAGGCACCAGCACAACCTTTTTCAATTCAACTGATATCCATTTTGAGAAAAAAAAATGGAAGCGGTCATGATTGCTTTAGGTGCCAACCAAGGTAGTTCAAATTTGTTTTAAGTTCACTGAAAAAAGGGCATATGTAGAATCTTTTTGCTGTCCCGTATTACACATAATGTATTGATTAATGCATGTAATAGATCTAGCTAGAAAGTGTGTTATGTGCTTTTATCATTTCCTAGCTACCTGCACTATTCATTTTTATTGTATTTCTTGAGAAGAAAAACAGTGTTGTACCTTCAACTAGTTCATTCTTGATTCTGTAGATAATATATATATGTTGCAGTACACTAACTAGGCTTTGATTTTTCTTTAAATGTATTATATATTAGTTCGTTCGAGATCTTAGGTTTTGGCTCCAAGTGGTCCAGCACTTTTCATTTGATACCATATTGCCCATGTCTTCAGGTAGATGTATGCACTGACATGGCGCTGCACAATCAGAAGTCTTCTCTGACGAACTTCCGACTGTCACATGGGTAGCTATTCATTAAATCTTCAGCGGCTCATCACATGCATCGTTCCTCAAATTCCCATGTTGACGCCAAACCACCATCACCACAATAAATCAAAATTCTTTAGTCATAAACGCTTTCCATGCATGAAGCCTACTGTTTTCCATTCTGTTTCTAACAAAGATTAAGAAATTAAGATAGCTAGGAGTAGGCAATGCTTCACCTAGCTTAATCAAGTCTCTGATTTTCATATATATTGCTTGGCTTCACTAGTGTATTACTCCAACACCTAATGAGCTCCTGATTCAGAAGAAGGAAAAAAAACCTTTCTTCATGAAACTTCTCAAGAAAGGAGTCTTAAAGGCATGCATCAGTTTAATTTCAGCCGCGGGAGTAGCAGCAAAGGTTCACAACACACAGCATGAACGTATACCCGGCATTACATAGGCACATGCATGGAAGGAAGTAGTCCCTAATCGAGGTGCAATATAACCAGTCTACATCACTACAGATTTTGACAACTCAATAAATATATAGCAAATAGATCCAAAGCATGCATGGACAACCAGTGAACTATTTGGCTGTCTCACTTGCATCATCTTGTTTTCTTCTTTGTTTTTACCCTTCAACTGCCAAATATGTAGCAATAGTTTCGAAAGCGATGTTGCAATTAAATTACAGTAAGTAAAGCACATTGAGACATAATTACTTAATTACTATACCCGATCAACAGGCATATGGCCTTAGGACGGAGCTCCTGTCAGCACTTACATCAATTAGACAAATTAGAGCTCCTTCATGGCTTCATCTGCTCGAGCTATCCTTGATCAGGTTATTAGTTTGCTGTGCATTGATTCATTGCGATAATGCCTGATTTACTCTTTTTTTCTTCTTCTTTTCCCTTTTTGAAACAAACGAGCAAGAGGGTTGCCTATTGCTGCTAAAAAGCAAAGACTTTTGCTACTTCTCGTGATCTCGACCCAACTCTCAACCCAATCGCTAATGCAATCCTACCACTGCGTTTTTTCTGCACGGCCGAGAACATGTAGAGCTGGAGAGAGAAGGGAAGCAAATTACTCTCTCCATCCTAGATTATAAGTATTTCTAGTTTTGACTAAGTCAAACCATCTTTGATTTAACTAAACTTATAGAGAAAAGAATAACAACACCCATGACATCAAATTAGCATTATTGGTACCTCAGTTGGCTTATTCATTGGGTTCGAGTCCTTAACTCAACACGTGTGCTCTTATTATATTTTTTTGGATTTAGTTCATAAATTAACGAATGTATTCTTTCGGTGGGCGACATGCCTCGATAGCGAGGCACACATGGTGACTTAAACAATCTCAAGATTTGCTAGCGCTTATATGAGTAGATTTGCGTGCTTGTATTCATATCTTTAAGTGTGCGTGCATATATGTGAGCATTTGCGTATGTAGAAAAAAAAGATCATATTGGATTCACTATGAAATGCATATTTATAGTGTACTTCTTTAGATGTGACCGATGTTAGTGCTCTTTTGTATAAACTTGATTAAGATAGTTTAACTTGGAAAAATCCAGAAATCCTTATAGTATGCAAAAAAAAGACTTGGGATAGTTGGATTTTGTCAATGTCCGTATAACGGGCACTATGTGAATTTTGTAACTAGACGGGGAGTCGCCACCTATCAATTTCCTGGGAATTGTGGTGTGTGCCACCTATCCGGACCGAAAACAACGAGGCCGTACGGTCCTGCTGCAGTGCGGGCAGGGGGCCACCTAGCTATGTGAATTTTGTAGCTATGGATGTGATCACTGATTGCATAAGCATTACTGCATTAGAATTGAGGATGGGCAGCAGGCACTGCTGCAATGCGAGCAGGGGGCCGTCGGTCCTGCCCATCTTCATGCCGACATGCCGCCATCACACGTCAAGGCCGGCAAAAGTCCGTCGTCAATTCCGTGCAGTCGATCGCCGTCGCCTCCTCAGTTCTCCATCGCGCCACACAAGTCTCTTCAGCCTCCCTACATGCTTAGTCCATCTGGAAATTCTAGACAAACCCATCGATACGACCCCGTAGCCCACGGAGCGTGCGCGCGAAAGCAAGGACCTCACCTAGCCTCGCTGAGCAAGAAGTTGGAATAGTACGTCATTGAGTTTGGATTCCTTGCCATGTGCCTCGGAGCCTATAAAAGCAAGTTTTTTTCTTGCTTTCCTGAACGAGCCATTTTAGCTCTCCTCCGCCGGCAAGGTTAGCCTTGCTGGGCGAGGCGAGGCCAGCCAAGCAAGCAAGGGAACCAAAGGTGCCCTTAATCGCCAATTCAGAACGTGAGGCGTCGATCCCAGGCCAGCAGGGGGGCCGTGCGCGCGATTTGGTCGTCGTATGCACGTACAGGTCGCTGGGACCTGCTGCGGCGTATGCCCAGGGCGATCGGAGGAAGCTTCCGCGCCGCCAGCCGGCCGGCGCGACGTTCAAAAGCGTGTGATTTCAGTACACCACCAGTGCTTCGCTTCACGACCGACGACGACGACACCAGTCCCGGTCGATCGTGCAGTACACGTTCCGAGGACGATGGATGATGTGTCCGTCCAGCCGTCGCATGCACGTCACATCCATGCAACGATAGTTCATGGGCCGAGACGGCGACCCGTCGATCGGCGTGCCCGCCAGACACGCTGCCTGCCGACGTAGCCACCGGCTACCAGCGGTAGGAGCCAAATCGACCGGCCGGCTCACCACGGACGGCCCGCCTCCGCTCGTCATTTCCTTCTCGCCGGTGTCCTTCTCCACCGCCGCCGTCCACACCCCTCCACCGTGCGATGCTGCCACCCGGGCAGGCCGTTGGTGCCTCGCTGGCCTATCGTACGCGGTACGTGGTCTCCTCCACTGCACACGAGGATCGGGCGAGCGCAGACACTGCATGAAATTGAAGACTAGCTAGCCGAGTGTTCTTGTTCTTCTACGATTTTATCTGGCCAAAGGATTTATAGTCTACTTTCGATATTTCGCGGGAGTGAAAAAGAATTTGCAACAAACAAATCCGTAACTGGCTTTTTTTTTGAAAAAACTTTAGCTAGTTGAGAAAAAAATATTGAAGACTAAAAAATCTCCGGTCATTTGAAAAACACTCGGGAAAATCGTATAAATCTTGCAGTAAGAGCAACGACGAGTAAGTGAGCTGCTGAGTGAGAACTGAGAAGAGTTGGCTAGCCCATTTGGTAGATAGGAAATCCCCCCGTACTTGTTTTGTTGTTGTCCTTATCTTTTGAGAATGAGAGTTAAGGCCTTAAAAAAAAGAATGAGACTTAAGGCCCAGCTATACTTAACTTGGGCCGTTTCCTGCAGCCCAATATATTGGGTTATTGAGCTGCTCCACAACGATGATATTTCCCGGTTTCATTTTTTTTTTGAAAAGTCCCGATTTCATTTTGTATTGTGCAGAGTAGTTACAGTATGCTCCTAATTGCTATTTGCTAGATGAACCATAACTCTGATACTTCTTGCTTGCCTGAAGCTGCCATGTCAGCGTGACATAGTAGCCCCAGCAAAGCAAATTTGGCGACGTCCATGTACCCTCATGAGTTCGATGACTACCCAGACTTTAGCAAGGAAATCGATCTTTTTTTCTAAACGTGTGAGCAACAGGCACTATATTAATATCTCAGAACAAGCAGGTTGAGCGCGGGTCGCGGCTAGCAGATGCTGCCGCGGCGACGGCGGCTAACGCTGGCGCCGGGACTGCTTCGATCCATTCGAAGGGATGAACGGGAGGGGGCGCCAGCCGCCAGGGAAGGAAGAGTACACGGAGGAGGATTGTCAGATGGCGAGAAGGGCCCTGTCAGCGGCAGTGGAAGTAGCTGCCGCTGCTTCAGGGCGGCCTGCAACTCGCCATGGAGTGGAACCACTGGCATCAAGGTTTTGGGCAACCGGTGATTCGGACTACGAGTCATCAGATGAAGAGGCGAGTGATGTGGTTCAGGTTAGGGACCAATCGACGCCGGAGTTCATCGCTGAGGCGAGAAGGGCCGGGTTCTCGATGGAAGACCTTGTGCGGGCAGAGAACGAGCTGACGACCGCATCTACCAAGACATCACAAGGTACGACATCTACACCTTTAGCAACTAGGATCCTGGACTCCATGGTTCAACGAAGGAGAGCAGGGCGTCCATGGCTAGGACCGCTGCCTCCTCCAAGGGTGTCACCAGTACGTACTCTTGGAGATGAGTTGAACAAGGCTATCCGTTCTAAGAAATTATCTCCCTGGCGTGGAGAAACGGCAAAGGGCTTATCGCCGGTGATCGCCGGAGATGCCCAAACGCATGTCGATCGCCGGGAAGCAGATGTGGCCAATGTTCAAAATTCAAAATTAGTAATCCGGCATTCCGGCCACATGTTTTCCGGTAACGGATGCGGCATCTAAGGAAGGAGCACTACGTGATCCAAAATCACCGTCATCAACGACAGGTGTGGGCCCTCCTGGGAAGGTGCTCATTGGGCCGGGACGCTGGTTTCGGCCAACGCCGGGCCTGGTGGCTTTGTTCTCCAGGACGGGTACGAGAAGAACCTAGCTGGGGTCGACAGGAGTCTCCAACGAAAAACAAATCACAATCATACGCAGAGGTCGTTCGCTCGGGTGGCGGCGCACTCAACGTGAAAACCGTGATGGCGAAGGAGATGCTGACCGGAGGTGCTGCGCGTGTGGGGGCGTCCCAAGCTGCTCCCCGCGGTGGCGGACAAGGTCACCTGGGTGGGAGAGGACAGGGCCACAACAACTTCAACCCTGGTTTTTCCAACCACGATTCAATCCCGGCTATGATGGAGATAGCTAGAGGCAGCCATGGAGGTAGAGGCCATCTGCATCATGGTAGCCGCGGCCGCCGTGGAGGGAACAGAGGCCGTGGTGGCTACGGCAATGATCGTGGTGGCTACAACTACGGTCATGATGGCTATAATTACCATGGCACCTATGATAACTTCTTCCACCATGGGAGGGGTTCTGGCCGGGAAAGCTACTATTCTGGTCGTGGCCAAGAGTATGCTAGAGGCGGCTATGGACGTGGACCAGCGCATGGAGGAAGGGGCCGTGGTGACCATAGCAGTGCACAGGAGCAGCAAGCTTTCGCCGAGAACTCTGACAAGATGGAAACCGATGAACCTGTTGCTCATCCGACAACAGGGGCTGAAGCTGATATGTTGACAAAGGATGCTGCTGATGGCAAGGATGGAGTACACAAAGGCAAAGACGTGCAACGGGAGAGTGAATCATCAGCCCAAGGGGCTGCAAGAGCTTTTTTTAGATTAAGGATAAAATCCTGCCTACTATATCCACATGGTGGATATATCCACCCAAAGGTTACAAAGAGTTCTTAGACTCTAGTCCTCAATAATGAGGAGCTCAAAACACAAGGAAGAAAACTCTAAGACAAAGAAAATAATTAGAAGACTAAGCTTCATTGTTCTTCTTTGTCCTTGCGTTGTCTTCGTGCATCGTCAAGCCATCACATCTTTCATCTACTTAGAAACTTGATGCCAGACTTGGAATACTTGTCTTCTATCGCTCGCACAACAGACTCCATCTTAGGTAATGAAGGTCGGGCCAAAGGACTTCCAAGGCGACGCCTCCAAGAAGGACACGACATCGAAGATGCCGTCACCGCCCATCCGGCAAGCCGAAGTAAAGTTTTCACCTAGAAGACCATTGACCTTGCAGAGAGCATCACAACAAACGCCTCAATGGAGGGAAACAATGCCCAATCGACGCCGTCGTTGCTGACACTGACACCAATTGGGTAAAGCTTTTGCTCATAGCTTCTACACGACCACATCATCACCCCAACAAGAAATCTACGACGTTCTTTTGGCCAAACCTGCCGAGCAGCCCCGCATAGTGGAGCTGACACCACCAGGAGGGACCGAAGATGCAAAGGCTGCCGACCGTTGCCCCCCACTCGCTGATAGGAAGTCGGGGCAAGAGGAGCGCCGGCCTCTGGTGAGGACCCAGCCGCTAGGGCGGAGACGACGAGCCCAAGCACAAGGTCCACCATAGGCTGGAGAACCGCTCAGAGAAGGGCGAGGAAGTGCCACTGCCGCAGGTTGAAGTTGACCAGTAGCCATGGCGCCCAAATCCGGCCGACACCACCACCCCTGATGCCGGTAGACCACCGCCGCCCACCAGAACACCAACGGCCATCGCCGGCCGCCACCGCCGCCATGGGATGGGGACGGCATCTCGAGTGGAGAGAAGAGCCCTGCTGCCGCCTTCATCGCGCCCGTTCCACCGACGCTCTTAGGCGTCGGCGAGGGCATGAGGGTGGGAGAGAGGGGGCCTGGCCGTCGGTGGCTAGGGTTCCACCCGAGCCTGTTGGGATACGAGGTAGGCTACACTAGCGCAAAACAAAATTTTCTACCGTGTAAACCACGAAAACTGCCGTATAAGGATCACGGGATTACCACTCGACGCACTATTGGTGCGGAAGATATAGATTCGCGTCGATGCAGCGAAGTGGATCAGCGTAGTCATACGTAGTCGATCACGTCGACGTCCAGCAGCTCCTCAGCAGCTCGTCCACGTGCAGCAAGATCTCCCTCGTGCCACGGCTCGTCGTCGGCTTGTCGGCGGCTCGTCGTGGCTCGTCGGCGGCTCGTCCAAGTGCTGCAGGCACAACACCTCCAAGGTATCCACACGTGCAGGGAGGAAGCGTCGCAAGCCGGACTGCTAGATCCGCGAGTTGCAACAGGCGAGGGCGTGGGAGGCGCGGCAGATGTGTTTCGCCAAAAAGGTGTAAACCTTAGGGCGCCCCCACCCCTCTATTTATAGAGGTTCCTAACAGGCCTCTGGGTCCGAGGCCCATTAGTACTTCTAAACCTAATCCAACTCGGATCATATCCGAATTGGGCTTCCAGCCCCTTAAGTGTGTGACCCTATAGGTTCGGATACGTATAGACATGGCCCGAGTACTCCTACTCGGCCCAATAGTCGGTAGCGGCCTCTAGCAAGACGTGCCAACTCCTATATGCACACGAAGATCATATCAGATGAACCATCATAACATTATATACATGCTATTCCCTTTGCCTCACGATATTTGGTCTAGCTTCAAGCCGACCGCTCTTTCTCGATCCTGTGATTCGGAATCCCTTTGTAGGTTAACTCTTAACCGTACGTAGCATGACCATGCATTTTCGGATCCGATTACTCGAGGGGTCCACAGAAATCACTCTCAATCAGAGAGGGGCAAATCCCATCTTGATTGACCATGTCTCATAGCATGCTTCTTGACAAACCTGAAAGCTACCTTTATAACTACCCTGTTACGGCGTAGCGTTTGATAGCCCCTAAGTAAGTCGATCCACATCTTGAGTACATGAGACAATCTCAGGTCTAAGGACAAAGCGTATATGTTGTGTAAACAGAGAACTACTTCTTGTGTTGGGTCAGTCCTAGAACATGTCTCCACATTTGCCCACATTATTAGTTCAACATCTCCATGTCCATGACTTGTGAAACATAGTCATCAACTAATACATGTGCTAGTCTAATATTCATGTTTGTCCTCACATGAACTCCGACTAGAGATAACTTTAGAATAACCATACAAGTAAAGAGTTTCACATACAATTCACATAATTGCAAATCAATTCAAGTAGCCTTTAATGGATATTCAAGGAACACAATATAAATCATGGATACAAATGGAATATAATCATCTCTATGATTGCCTCTAGGGCATACCTCCAACAATCTCCCACTTGCACTAGAGTCAATCTAGAAGGTACCTAATACCCATAGCTCTTACATGCGCATCATGCTTAACCTGCGGGAGTGGTTTTGTCAACGGATCAGAAATGTTCAGATCCGTGTGTATTTTGCATATCTTGATCTCACCCCGGTTAACGAAGTCTCGAATGAGATGAAATCGCCGCATTACGTGTTTGTTCTTCTGGTGGTTCCTTGGCTCCTTTGCTTGCGCAATTGCCCCATTGTTATCACAATAGAGATTCAATGGGCTGGACGCATTCGGGAACACACCAAGCTCAATGAGGAAATTCCTTATCCAAACACCCTCCTTCGCGGCTTCCTAAGCCGCGATGTACTCGGCTTCTGTCGTAGAATCGGCCACCGTCTCCTGCTTGGAACTCTTCCAACTAATAGCACCACTATTTAGCGTGAACACAAATCCTGATTGTGACTTTGAATCATCTCTGTCGGTTTGGAAACTAGCATCGGTGTAACCTGTTACAACGAGCTCCTCCTCACCTCCATAGACGAGGAACATATCTTTAGTCCTTCTCAAGTACTTAAGAATATTTTTCACCGCTGTCCAGTGACTCTCACCTGGATCAGACTGGTGTCTGCTTGTCATACTTAGCGCATATGAAACATCTGGATGAGTACTTATCATTGCATACATGATAGATCCAATAGCCGAGGCATATGGCACTCTACTCATGCGATCCCGCTCATCAACAGTCGAAGGACACTGAGTCTTGCTGAGATGTATGCCATGTGACATAGGCAAGAACCCTTTCTTTGCCTCTTCCATGCTGAATCGCTTCAACACTTTGTCGATGTAAGTATCTTGGCTTAATCCTATAAGCCTTCTCGATCTATCTCTATAGATCTTAATACCCAAAATATATGCCGCTTCCCCTAAGTCCTTCATTGAAAAACTATTTTTCAGTGAAGTCTTTACGGACTCAAGCATAGGAATGTTATTTCCAATCAGTAATATGTCATCCACATATAAGATTAGAAATACTACAGAGCTCCCACTAACCTTCTTGTAAACACAAGACTCTTCTTCGTTTTTGGTGAAATCAGACCCTTTGACCACTCCATCAAAACGAATGTTCCAACTCCTAGATGCTTGCTTCAATCCATAAATGGATCTTTGAAGCTTGCATACCTTTCCAGTATTTTTCAAATCGACAAAACCCTCAGGCTGTATCATATACACGTCCTCAGCTAGGTTTCCATTCAGGAAAGCTATCTTGACATCCATCTGCCATATCTCATAATCGAAATATGCAGCTATAGCTAGAATAATCCGAATGGACTTAAGCATCACTACGGGCGAGAAAGTCTCGTCGTAGTCAACTCCTTGAACTTGTCGAAAACCTTTTGCGACAAGTCGTGCTTTATAGATGTGAACATTTCCATCCATGTCCTTTTTCTTCTTATAGATCCACTTGCACTCTATGGCTTTAACACCATCAGGTGGGTCAACCAAGTTCCAAATTTGATTGTCTCCCATGGACTCTATTTCGGATTGCATGACACTCTGCCATTTTTTGGAATCTGGGTCCATCATTGCTTCTGCATATGTCGCAGGCTCATCATTGTCCAACAATAATATTTCCCGCATTTCGCGGAGCCTTGCCGACCTTCGTGGTTGTGGCGGTGCTTCTCTTGACATTGGTATCTCAACTTGTTCTGCTACGTTAGCATCACTCATTGATTCTTGCCCGATCGGCTCATCTTGAACTTGTTCAAGATGCACTGTCTTTCCACTCTTTTCTCCTTTGAGAAACTCTTTCTCTAGGAAAACCCCGTTCCGAGCGACAAACACTTTGCCCTCTGACCGGTTGTAGAAATAATATCCCAAAGTTTCCTTTGGATATCCCATGAAAATGCACTTATCTAACTTGGGTGTGATCTTGTCTGACTGAAGTCGCTTGACAAACACTTCACATCCCCAAATCTTTAGAAAAGACAAACCGGGAACCTTTCCAATCCACATCTCATATGGTGTCTTAACTACGGATTTAGATGGTACCCTATTAAGTGTGAAAGCTGCTATTTCTAGAGCGTATCCCCAAAATGACAATCGTAGGTCCGACTGGCTCATCATTGATCGAACCATGTCTAACAAAGTTCGATTATGTCGCTCGGATACACCGTTTCTCTGAGGTGTTCCAGGCGGCGTAAGTTGTGGAACAATTCCACAACTCTTTAGATGATTGCTAAACTCGTGGCTCAAATACTCGTCTCCACGATCAGATCGTAAGGCCTTAATTTTCTTGCCACGCTGATTTTCAACTTCATTCTGAAATTCCTTGAACTTTTCAAAAGTTTCAGACTTGTGCCTTATCAAGTAGACATAGCCATATCTATTAAAATCATTAGTGAAAGTTATGAAGTATTGGAATCCTCCTCTAGCCGTCGTGCTCATTGGTCCGCATACATCGCTATGTACGAGTTCCAACAAGTCTACTGCTCTCTCAGGAAATCCTGTGAAAGGCGTCTTGGTCATCTTGCCTAGCAAGCAAGCCTCACATGTCTCGTATGATTTAAAATCAAACGAAGTTAGAAGTCCATCAAAATGGAGCTTCTTCATGCGCTTTTCACTTATATGACCCAAACGACAATGCCACAAGTAGGTAGGACTCAAATCATTAGGCCGAGGCCTTTTAGCACTTACGTTACAGACGGGTGAACCATCAAGATTTAAAACAAATAATCCGTTCACAATGGGTGCAAAAGCCATAAACATATCATTCTTAGAGATCACACAACCATTGTTTTCACTCGCAAATGAATAACCATCCTTCATCAAGCATGAAGGAGACAAAATGTTTCGACTTAAACTAGGAACGAAATAACAATTATTCAACTCCATAATAAATCCTGACGGGAGGTGGAGTTGCATCGTCCCGACGGTCAACGCAGCAACTCTTGCATTATTGCCCACGCAGAAATCAATTTCTCCTCTTTCCACGCTTCTACTTCTTATCATTCCCTGCATCGAATTGCAAATATGAGCAACCGATCCGGTATCAAATACCCAAGAATTAATAATTGTATCAGCGAGAAAAATTTTGTCTATAACATTAACAACAAGCGTACCTGAGGTAGAAGTACTCTTACTTCCGCCATTCTTCAACGAAGCTAGGTACTGCTTGCAGTTTCTCTTCCAGTGACCAAGTTCGTGACAATAAAAGGACTCTTTATCTGGAGCAGGTCCAGCTTTTGCCTTGGGCGCTGGGTTTGGCTTGGACACTCCAGCCTTACCCTTCTTCTTCCAAGAATTGCCCTTCTTCTTGAAGGTAAGGTTGTTCTGTACAACCATCACATGACTGGTACTAGCGCTTTTCTTAATGTCTACCTCTGCTGTCTTGAGCATACCACACAGTTTATTCAGACCCTTCTCCGTCCCATGCATATGGTAGTTCGAGATGAAGTTCCCATAGCTAGGCGGAAGAGATGAAAGAATGAAGTCAGTGGCCAACTCTTTGCCCATTGGGAAGCCCAGCTTCTCCAATCGCTGAGTGTAACCAACCATCTTGATTACATGTGGTTCTACTAATGTGCCTTCTGCTAGCTTGCACTCCAGAAAGGCTTTGGACACATTGAACCTTTCAGTCCTAGCCTGTGTCTAGAACATGTCCTTGAGCACCACGATCATATCATGTGCCTCATGATTTGTTTTGAACTGCATCTGCAGCTTGGGTTCCATGCAAGCAAGCATAAGGCAGCTTACCTCAAGATTAGCATCAAATGCCTTCTTGTAAGCAGCCTTAATGGCAGCAGATGCATCATCAGCAGGTACTAGTGGTAGTGGGGTGTCTAGAACATCTTCCTTTTTATCGGCCCTGAGAACAATTCTCAGGTTACGGATCCAATCCGAGTAGTTTGTTCCATTCAACTTGTCCTTCTCAAGGACCGAACGCAAAGCAAACGGTGTGGTGTTGCTAGGTGCCATTTAATCTACAACAAAAGTAATGCAAAATACACTAAGACAAACGTATCCATGATAGAGCAAATCACATTAAACTATTTTAACAGAATCTACTCCTACTAAAATCAATATCCCTCTATTGATACTTAGTGATTCAGGATCCACAACTAACAAGTCTACTAGTGAGCTTTAGCATCACCGCTAGCAAACAAGGTAGATCGGTAAGCAATTTCTTGCTAATCATATCACATATGACTCCTGTTGTTGGGTGACATCTCCATGTCTCGGCGCCCAACCTTTATGCCCCAAGGTCCTTAACCGTTAAGTTAACCTTGTTAAGCAAACCAACCCTTATGCGTGTAAGTGTCCGACACAAACCCATCTAATCAAGAAAAACTAGTGGCACCATATTTTCATAGACCCACCACTAATTGTACAAGACATGGGACGGTGCAAGTTTTAGTTGGGAGGGCATACTAACTTAAACTTTGTGAGGGATCGTTCTACTTCTAACATCACAGCATGCAGAAAGTAAAACATAAACAGAATAACATTCACACAGTTGTGACACAGTATGGCCCGTTTTCATATGGTGATCTCCATCTCCATAGAACCTGTTCACCATGGTGATCTCCATCTCCATGTTCCATGTGCGCCATCCTCCTGGTGATGAGTTCTCCAAGAACTAGAACATGCTATTACGCCTAATAGCTAGTAAGGAAGCTAGTAATGAAGATTACATAGTTGCTTGGATCATCACAGATTGGTACACAGATCATTAAATACATTAAGGTGACAACACATATGGCTCCTGCCATGTTGCCGTACGCGCGACACGCAGGTCACAAAAGAGTTACACACATGCATCACATACACAAAGGGGCCATACTGATCACAAGATACATACATACATCCTGCAAAACAGAGTTAAGCGTCCTAACGTTCCAAACTTCGGATGCCCGAAACTCCATCTTCCAAGCCGAATTTGGGAAATCTAATTTCGCCGAAAACGGCAAAGCCGTTGAATTTCATGTGTAACTTTTTTTGTAGATCAATTTTCATATAAAATTCACCCTAATCCGAGATCGTACCGAAAAGTTACGGCTGATTTACCGAAGCATACGCACACGGCAAAAATCCCGACCCCGGTAGTAGATCCCATCTACTATTGCACATCTCATGCGCCTGGCGTATGAACCTGGATTTTGATTCGACCAATCACATTGATCTTCGCTCACTGCAACTGGAATTATGTGTATCACTTAACTCCGATGGCGGAAACCGACCGGTAGGAGTATGTCGTTACACTACCATTGCAGCAAGAACACGAAACCAGGACATAGATCAAACTGAAAACTCGCATATCTTCATATGCACACATCCCGAATCCAAAACTAAATAGCTACGGCTCTGATACCACTGTTGGGATACGAGGTAGGCTACACTAGCGCAAAACAAAATTTTCTACCGTGTAAACCAGGAAAACTGTCGTATAAGGATCACGGGATTACCACTCGACGCCCTACTGGTGCGGAACATGTAGATTCGCGTCGATGCAGCGAAGTGGATCAGCGTAGTTGTACGTAGTCGATCACGTCGACGTCCAGCAGCTCCTCAGCAGCTCGTCCACGTGCAGTAAGATCTCCCTCGTGCCGCGGCTCGTCGTCGGCTTGTCGGCGGCTCGTCGTGGCTCGTCCAAGTGCTGCAGGCGCAACACCTCCAAGGTATCCACACGTGCAGGGAGGAAGCGTCGCAAGTCGGACTGCTAGATCCGTGAGTTGCAACAGGCGAGGGCGTGGGAGGCGCGGCAGATGTGTTTCGCCAAAAAGGTGTAAACCCTAGGGCGCCCCCACCCCTCTATTTATAGGTTCATAACGAGCCTCTGGGTCCGAGGCCCATTAGTACTTCTAAACCTAATTCAACTCGGATCACATTCGAATTGGGCTTCCAGCCCCTTAAGTGTGTGACCCTATGGGTTCGGATACATATAGACATGGCCCGAGTACTCCAACTCGGCCCAATAGTCGGTAGCGGCCTCTAGCAAGACGTGCCAACTCCTATATGCACACGAAGATCATATCAGACGAACCATCATAACATTATATACATGCTATTCCCTTTACCTCACGATATTTGGTCTAGCTTCAAGCCGACCGCTCTTTCTCGATCCTGTGATTCGGAATCCCTTTGTAGGTTAACTCTTAAGTGTACGTAGCATGGCCATGCATTTTCGGATCCGATTACTCAAGGGGCCCAGAGAAATCACTCTCAATCAGAGAGGGGCAAATCCTATCTTGATTGACCATGTCTCATAGCATGTTTCTTGACAAACCCGAAAGCTACCTTTATAACTACCCTGTTACGGCGTAGCGTTTGATAGCCCCTAAGTAAGTCGATCCACATCTTGAGTACATGCGACAATCTCAGGTCTAAGGACAAAGTGTATATGTTGTGTAAAGAGAGAACTACTTCTTGTGTTGGGTCAGTCCTAGCACATGTCTCCACATTTGCCCACATTATTAGTTCAACACCTCCATGTCCATGACTTGTGAAACATAGTCATCAACTAATACATGTGCTAGTCTAATATTCATGTGTGTCCTCACATGAACTCCGACTAGGGACAACTTTAGAATAACCATACAAGTAAAGAGTTTCACATACAATTCATATAATTGCAAATCAATTCAAGTAGCCTTTAATGGATATTCAAGGAACACAATATAAATCATGGATACAAATGGAATATAATCATTTCTATGATTGCCTCTAGGGCATACCTCCAACAGAGCCGCCCCCAAAGGTCGACACGGGGGATGCGAGGGATGCAACGCTGAGGACTACCGATGCTGGAGACGGCCATGGGAACCAGGGGCGGCATCTCGGGCGGAGAGAAGAGCCCCGCATCGCATTTATCGCGCCCGCGCAGGCTTCTGCCGGCGGCGAGGGCACGAGGGTGGGGGAGAGGGGACCCAACCGGCGGCGGCTAGGGTTCCACCTGTGTCGCCCCGAGGGGGCGACGTGGGGGACCGGACTCGTCGGGAAGGCAACTCGTCGGGAAGGCAAGAAGATCAGGAGGGAAAAAATAAACCATACTGTTACCGTTGCTTAACTAAAGGTCATATTAACACTGAATGTAGCACTCAAATTAGCTGCGACTTATGTGATACACATGTCACAAAGGCCTGCCCGCAAGCAAAAGCGGCAAAGCAAACAGCTATGTTGTGTGGTTATGCGGTAGATTGTTTGGGTTTCTATTACAGTCCGTTTAATGGAAAATTGAAAGTGCAATCGGAATCAAAAGCTGCTGTGGTGAAGGTTATCGAAGGTTCCATGACTGCGCATAACATAGCAGTGGAGCTGGAGAGACTTCTACCAGGTAGCAGTAAATGAGTTGTAGAGGAAAAAGGAAATAATACCTTCACAACCACATTTCCATCGCGTTCTGAGCTTACGCTGATGGTGTTGTGGGGTAGTGTGGAAACAAAAATAGTGAAAGCAAAGATGGAAGTACATGAGAACAAAGAAACAGATGTGTACAAGTATGAGATCCCAAAGTGTTGGGTGCAATTCCGAGGATTACCTCAGAAATTGAGAGAAGAAGTTCCTATCATCTGGGCAGTTCGCTCTATTTTGGGAGTGACTAAGATGGTGGACATGCGATTCACAAAACAGTATGATGTCGCGAGATTACGTGTAGCAGTACTTAAACCTGATCTAATCCCAGACTTTGTAGAGGTGGTAATCGGGGAATATGTATATGAGCTACAGTTTAGAGTTGAAAAAGACTGTACGGCCAACAACCCAGTACCTATTAACATGGAAACAGACCCTGAAAATGAAGGTAACAGTGATGGTGAAACTGACAAAGACAAACTGAATGAAGAAAACAATAAAGATGAGAAAGGTGGCATGGAAGCTTTGGGGTCTGGAAAGGGCACCAATGGCGAAATACTTACACCTAGCGCTAATAATTCAGATCAAAACAAAGGCAAACAGAAACCGGTGGTGGTCCTTAGTCCTAGTACTGATGGTAGCAATACTTGGACAGCCACACCTATGCAAACTTTGGTGGAGAAGGAAGCGACCAATGCAGCCGAACCGTTGCACGTCAATGCCAATGTGAAAATTACACCAACTCGAACCAGCAAGAAAAATGCAACAGCCAATGATCAAGATTCTGTGGAGAGGGCAGCAAAGCTTAATGCAAGAAAAATCTAGAAGAGCCTCAGACAAAAGGTATTGACCTCACAAATATTTCTTTTAATTCATTTCACAATGATATTATTGCCAAAAATATTTCGAGTGTTGGGGTATGCATGCGTTCAGATGGTGTGCAGGCTAGTAGTTCTGTTAATTTACTGAAGTCCTTAGAGTCAGGCAGGTTACAAGGTTCTATAGTGTCTAATTTAGATTTTTCTAGTAATACTGGCATACAATCTGAAAATGAAGAAGAGCTTGATCTCCTTGCATTAAATAATCTATGTGGTGATTTAATCGAGGGAACGAGTGATGAGGACGGTGATCTTAATCTACCGGCCTCACCAAGTTTTAAGTATCTAAGCTCTACAAAGAACAAAAAAGCAAAAACTAAAGCTAGTAGAGGCAGGAAATCGGTTTAGATCTTGTGTGTATTCTATAAACATGAAAGATGTCTTTTGGAATTGTAATGGCCTAGGTGATCACAGGAAACATAAATTCTTAAATGATCTTACCAAAGAAAAGGGATTAGATTTTATTGCTTTATCAGAGACTGGGAGGAGTAAGTTTTCAGATTCTTTTCTTAGGAACCTTTGTGCTGGGAAAGATTCTTGTGGCATGTTAAACCTCCTGTAGGCGGATCTGGTGGCATGCTTGTAGGGGTGAACCTTTGACCTTTGACATTGGCAAGATAGAGGAAGGGGAATATTTTGTTAAATTTAAAGTTAGAAATAAAGAGAATGATTTTAAGTGGAATCTAGTGTCAGTTTATGGGGCTGCACAACAAGAATTTAAGGAAGCATTTCTTACTGAGCTGGTCCAAATGTGCACGAAGGAAACCAAATAGGTGGTGACTTCAACATCATTAGAGGACCACATGAGAAAAATAATACCAATTATAATGACAGATGGCCATTCTTGTTTAACGCTATCATTGATGCGTTTAACTATAGAGAACTAGCTTTATTAGGTCGCCAATATACATGGGCAAATAATCTACAAAATCCTACGTATGAGAAGTTAGATAGAATTTTAGTATGTACTGATTGGGAATCCACCTTTCCGCTTACCACAGTGCAAGCATTAACACGTGAAAATCTGACCATACTCCTTTGTTCCTAAACACGGGAGATCCATCTACGCAAAATACAACACCTAGTTTCAAATTTGAACTGGGATGGTTGATACGTGATGGACTCTTTGATATGGTCCGAGACATTTGGCAAGGCGTTAATGAGGGCCACACCCCCTACAAAAATGGCAAGCTAAGATTAGAAGGCTAAGACAATATTTAAGGGGGTGGGCTAAAAATACTAGTGGTGTATATAAAAAGGAAAAACAGTTATTGAATAAATTGGATGAGTTAGATAAAAAAAAGCAGAACATAATCAGCTGGACCCAAATGAGGTTACCTTGAAACACGTTCTTAATGAGAGGCTAGCTAAACTTATAAGAGAGGAAGAACTGAAATAGTATGAAATAGTATCAAAGGGATAAAGTTAAGAATCTATTGGAAGGTGATGCAAATACAAAATACTTCCAATTAGTGGCTAACGGAAAACATAGGTAAATGTGTATTTACCAACTCGAACAAGATGGGGCAAAGATATGTGGTGACAAAGAGCTTAAAAAGTTTATTACAAAATTCTATAAAACTCTTTTTGGCCCACCATATTCAAACCACATGTGTATGGATGAATCACTTATTAGTGATATCCCCCAAGTTACCGAGGAGGAAAATGCTTTATTGATTGAAAGGTTTATAGAGGCTGAGGTAAGAGAGGCAGTTTTCCAGATGGAGCAAAACAAAGCACCAGGTCCCGATGGATTTCCTCCAAAATTTTATTAAGTTTTCTGAGATATAATTAAGACGGACTTGATGGCTCTGTTCGAGGAATTTCACAAGGGCTCATTACCATTACACAGCCTAAATTTCGGGACAATATTTCTACTACCAAAGAGTAGTGAAGCGAAACAAATTCAGTAGTATAGACCAATCTTTCTACTGAATGTTAGCTTTAAAATTTTAACGAAAGTAGCCACAAACCGAATTTCTAAAGTAGCCCAAAGGATCATTAGACCCTCACAAACAACCTTCTTGCCGGGGAGAAATATTATGGAGAGGGATATTATCTTACATGAAACTTTGCATGAGTTGCATACGAAGAAACAAAATGGAATTGTGTTCAAAATAGATTTTGAGAAAGCTTAAGATAAGGTGAAATGGGATTTTCTACAACAAACCCTTAGAATGAAAGGTTTCTCACCAACATGGTGTAATTGGATTCAAGCATTCATCAAAGGTGGAATTGTTGGAATTAAAATTAATGACCAGATGGGTTCTTTCTTTCAAACAAAGAAGGGACTCAGACAAGGTGATCCATTGTCTCCCTTACTATTTAATATAGTGGCAGACATGTTTGCGATAATCATTGCGAGGGCTAAAAGTGAAGGACAGATAAAAGGGGTAGATCCACACTTAGTAGAAGATGGTCTCTCAATCTTGCAGTATGCAGATGATACTGTGATTTTTATAGACCATGATATTGAACAAGCAAAGAACATGAATATGTTATTATGCATGTTTGAATAGTTATCTCATCTTAAAATAAACTTTCATAAGAGCGAAATTTTCTGCTTTGGACAAGCAAGAGAGCATGAGTCTACATACTCACATTTGTTTGGTTGTAAACTTGGCTCCTACCCTTTTCGATATCTGGGTATACCAATGCACTTTAGAAAATTGAGTAATAAGGACTGGAGGATAATTGAAGATAGAATTGAAAAAAGATAGAGTGGATTGAAAGGCAAAATGCTGTCGGCCGAGGGGAGATTAGTGCTGATTAATTCTATTTTATCAAGCTTACAGATGTTTATGCCTTCATTTTTCGAGGTCCCGAGGGGAGTCCTCAAAAAAATTGAGCATTTCAGGTTGAGGTTTTTTTTGGCAATATGACCAACATAGGAAAAACTACAGACTAGTAAACTGGGATGTATTATGCCAACCAAAGGACCAGGGAGGATTGGGGATCATGAACCTAGATATTCAAAATAAATGTTTATTGAGCAAGTGGCTTTTTAAACTGTGCAATGAGGATGGAATTTGGCAAGAACTCCTAAGGAATAAATACCTCAGGAATAAACCGCTCGGCCAAGTGTATAAGAAACCTAGGGAACAAAGTTTTGGATGGGTCTGATGGGAGTGAAAGAGGATTTTCTTAAATTGGGAGGTTTGTAGTGCAGTTAGGAGCTCAAACTAGATTTTGGAAAGATACATGTTCGGAAATTGGACGTTAAAATCCTAGTCGCCTAATTTGTACAATATAGTTTGAAAGAAACACGCCACTATGGCTGAGGTCTTCAATGCAACACCACTCAATATATCTTTCAGGAGATCCTTAGTGGGCACTAAGCTATTAGAATGGCACAACCTGGTGGGTAGAATTGTGGATGTCAACCTTAATGATGGGAGAGATGCTTTTGTTTGGTCCCTTCATAAAAATGGTTTTTTTTTGGTGCATTCTATGTACAAGCGTCTCATCAGTACTATAGTTAGAGTCACGTAGGAAATTTGGCAAATGAGATTACCACTAAAGATTAAGATCTTCATGTGGTACTTAAAGAAAGGGGTTATTTTAACAAAAGATAACCTAGCTAGGAGAAATTGGAATGGAGACAAATACTGCAGCTTCGGTAGTTCTTGGGAATCCATTAAACATCTCTTCTTTCATTGTCACTATGCCAAATTTCTATAGCGTGCCATACATATAGTATTTGATATTTCTCCACCAACAAGTATCAATGACTTGTTCTCTCAATAGGTTATGATGAGGACATCACCTGCTCGGATACAACCACATTAGCAACTTTTGATTCAAAGGTGAAATAATTCTTTATCATGATTGTATTTGATACATTTGATGAATTGATGCTGCACCATGATGTGTGTTTATTATCATTTTCAGAAATACATACATGGATCAAAAAATAGTGTTAAACACACATGGAAAGCATGGAGGATCACATGGAAAGCATGGAGGATAAAAGAAATTGATTGGGGGCTAAGTCCAAGTATTCCTAATGTCCTCCACTAGACCACCACGTCACTTTTGGTCCAGGGAAAGAAAGAGATCAAATCTAACACGTTTTGGGGCAGGAGTTGGACTGTAGCACTGCGCCAACTTGTGACGGCCACCACGACTTCATCTGGACTCCATTTTGGACATTTAAGTACTTGATGGAAACCTTATCAAGCCTACTTTCATAAAGATTCAAACTCATGTCCATATCTATTTTGAGGCGGCCGTAATCGTTGATTTACTACAAAGACCTTTTTCTATCCATAGTGCTGCGTCACCTGATTTTGGCCCGATGGGCCGTGTATCAAGTGGGGCCTAATAGAGGCGCCTCCTAGTGTTGTGGGACGACCCCCATCACGTCCTGGTTATCCTCTACCCTCTCATATACCACCATAGCTACCACAAATAATTTAGATTTTGTTTTGTTGAAAGTTTAGCCATTGCTACTTCCTTGTAGACGCGTGTGTCGACTAGACCATCCATTCTACTAGATTCAGAATCCAAACTTTGTGATTTCAGATTGGTTTTTATCTCCATAATTGCAATTGAGTTGCTTGTTCTACCTGTTCTTTCTTATTCCTCGATTTCTTGTAGGAATTACCCTAGTGGTTTGGTGGATCGTGCTTCACAAGATCGCAGCGACCATTGGAGGTGGTGTATCGGTTGCTAAGGCGCAGCATCCCTGGATGGTTGTAGTCAGACCGTGAACGTCGTCTCCATTCCCATCGAGTTATCCCCCTTCTCTTGTTGAAAGATCAGGATTCAACCCCATGGGTTCACATCAGCTGGTAATCAGAGCAAGGTTGATCGGTGAGAGACTTCCAATTCTTTGTTGTTTTTAATCCCCTATAGTCCAGAAAAAGCTAAAAAAATAGTAGATTAATTCTCTATAATCCTAAAAACCCTTTGAACATGGTACTATTGCTGCTTAGTTAGGGTTATTGAATTAATGGTTGCATCATCGTGTCAAGTTGCTGGTCTTAGTGTCTAGTCGTTTAGGGTTTTGAGTTCTAGTCACGTTTGTGTCACCATCGCAGGTTTGAGTTTATTTATTTCTCTCCACGAATTAGAGTCGATTTCTAAATTCCTTTGTTTTGTTTACCACCATTACCCTAACCACGTCCTTGGAGGTTTCATCCATGTCCATACTTCCATCTACAAAAAGGAAATCTAACAAGTTCAAAATAGAATTCGTTCGGAGTCATATTTTATCCTAAAAAGAAAAAAACCATATTTCCTTTGTTAAGAGTCCGAATAGAGAGTTTAACTACAATCTGGAAACCTTAACTTGTGCTCTTTCCAATGGATCTGATCTTGGTCCCAAATTCATTCAGAGCGATTGCCGTGGGAGATTTGCACATCTGCTGGTTTTGCAAAACAACCACTTGTTTAACTTTTCTGCTGAATCACCCTTCCCATGGAAATATTTAATTGTTGTAACTACCTTGTTATCTCTTGTTGCAAAATTTCAGTTTTGTGCTACTTGAAAGAAAAAAAGAAAAAAAAGAAAAAAATAAAGAAAAGAAAGATAGAAAGAAAGAAAGAAAGACAAGAAAGAGAAAGCAGAAGAGCATGATTTTTCTTTTGGTGCTATTCCTCTCCTGGTGATCCTTCATTGCTACAGTTCAGTGACTTCGTTTGTGTCCAGGCTCTCATCTCTAGCATGTTCTAGCCTAGGACTTGCACAATAACGTCGTTGAGCATTTGTTCATTTTGCTTGCAACTAACGTGGTTCTAGTACTTCCTTATAAATTATTTTCAGCCCACCTACAGCTCCACATATTCAACAATAGCTTGATAGGAATTGTTGCTTCAACACCAGTACACTTTTTTCCACGGTTGCAGACTTGTTGGTTGCCGTCACCTCCTGTTTGGCTTGGTAAGAACTTGTAAGGGCTTGTTTTAAACAAGTTAAGTTTGAGAGAATTACAACCAACACATCCTTGTAGTTGACAGGAGGATTGAGGGATATGGGTACCCCATGGGTCCCTACCGACTAGGATACTGTCGGACTTGACAAGTGGGCCCACCTGACCAGGGTGTGCGGGCTAAGGACACGAAGATACTTGGAGTACACGTCAAGGCAACAAAACAGTTCAAATCTAACTGGATATCGTGGAACACGTATTGTAGTCCGACTTAGATTACCTTCCATGTAACTACCGAGTAGATCAGATTCAAATTGACTTGTAACCCTAGGTCGTCAGCCCATATAAGGCGGCCAAGGGAGCCTCCCGAGGGCATCTGAGCATTAAGCAATACAATCCACCAAAATACACGACGTAGGGTATTACTCTCCGGAGGCCCGAACCTGTCTAAAACCTTCGTGTCCCTTGTGTTCTCATGATCACCTTTGAGTTCTTGGTTTCACAATCACCCTCACCTACAAATCAATCACTAGAGTAACCCCCTGGTGGACTGTCGGATTTATAAATCCGATAGTTGGCGCGCTAGGTAGGGATGGTTGTGAGATCCTTTTAATGACCTCAATGGCATCCCATCCCAGCGTTGTTTTCCCTGAGCATGAAGGACTACATCGCCAACCCGATCCAGATTCGCTTCGGGACCATGCTGGCAGATTCCGATTCGACCGCTTCTTTCATTGACTCAGCATCCAGCACTAGCTCAGCTTCCATTGGATTCGACCGCTTCTTTCATTTTACTCGGCGATCTCTCTCCCTCCGAGAGGCTCCCAGATCTACTTGCTGTCGCCCGCCCACCCATGCCCTCCGACCTGATCGTGGGGCTAGACCGCATCAGCAGCACTATCGTTGAGTACATAGATATGTCTGAGGTGGTGCTATGTTCAACAAGGTCGATGCAGGGTCCGTCCCGCGTCCCCTTTGGTCTACGGAACTCGGTTGCCGTGTACTCTGCCAAACTCGACCAAGCTTTCCAGATCCAATCTGGAGATCCACCCGAACCCGCCCAATTTCCGGACTGTGGTGAATTTCATGTGCCCTGCATCGTTCTGATGCCAAATCCCTATGTAAGCGATGACGAGAGCAACTCCTCCATGCTAGATCGTGAAGCCTTCGTGGTCTCCGTCGACAAGCCACCCTAGGATGGCAAAACTTCTTCTCAGGAAGGAGGCCAAAACGCTAGAAACCAGAACCGTGCAGCACGAAGCCAACAGGAGCAAGCCAATGCCCAGTAGCAACCTGTTGCCAATGCGGAGGCAGCAGGCGACCAGCGCCAACCGCCGTGCAACAATCGTGACAACGCCAACCAAGGGCGGTGCCCGGGACAGATGCAGGCACCCTGCATGCGCCCACAATCTATTAGCCAACCTCAAGGAGGCTAGCCATAGCGTCTTCACTGCATCCCAGGCCAACATGGGGGTTGTGTACGCCGACCTGGAGAATCTCCCAGACTCAGACCAAGTCTGGCGGATTTGAGCGCAACTCCAAGTCACCAATGCCCAGATCGAGGAACAGGCCAACAACCAACCCGCACACTCTCGGTCCACAGCCACCCGACACTCCCGAAACCGATCAGAGCATAGCAGATCTGAGCATCGCCGAGGCGACTGTGTAGGAGGTCGGATGGAGCCAATTCGCAAAGAAGAGGTGGAGCAGAACGCCAACCCACCCGCCAATGACAACATCAACAACAACCGTTAGCGCGACAACAATGACAACCGCCGTCCCGAGAGGAGAGGTGATGATGAGGACCGCAGCCGACTAGGTCAGCAACGTGATCTCCGTGATGAGCTGTGTGATCTCCGTAATCGCCGCGACCTCCACCCTGACCTCAACAACCACCACAACGAGCGTGACGAGAATGAGCTCCGCCACCATGCTGAGTACGATCGTGACTACGATGCTCCTGGACATAATCGTGACGCTGAACGCTAGGATCGTCGTTCCCAGGAGGATGAGATGCGCCGCCGCACCGACTACGACCGCATGTACAACGCCCTTGAAGACGCTTACGACCCACCTAGGCACGACAACAGCATACGCCCCAGGACTCCACCCATCGAGTGCTACCTCGACAATGATGATGACATGGCGATCGATGGCTTCATCGCCTTCACTCCATGCCTCAAGCCTATCGATTGGCCGACCACATTCAAGCCGGCCATCAATGAAAAGTATGATGGTCGCTCCGACCCCACCATCTAGCTCAAGACGTATAGCACCACGGTGAAAGCTGCCAATGGCACCTACGACCAGATGGCCGCCTATTTCCCAGTGGTGATGGGTCTCGCTCCGCTCCTGTGGCTGCAGAATCTCCCTCTGAACAGCATCGACAGCTAGGTCAGCTCGCTAGAAATTTCACTTAGAATTACCAGGCTACCTATAATAGACCTGGCAACATGGAGAAACTCAGCCAAGTCCACCAGAGGTCAAGCAAAACTATCCGGGAGTAAGCCGATCACTTCTTCGAGAACCACAACAGGCTGGCTGGCGTTCAAGACCGTGACATCATTATGTTCTTCCGCTCTAGCCTGATGAATCGCACCATGTTCAGCAAGATGTATGAGGCTACCCCCAAGATGGTCGGGCAGATGATGGAAGTTGTCAACAAGCAAGCAGACATAGAGGACGCGGCAAAAGTACAGATCCAGAACGTTAAGCACCGGCTGGGCGATGACTACGAGCTGATCCATGATGAACCCCAAGCACGACCAGAGTCCCGACTTTGAAAGAGGGCCCCCGAGGTCCTTGCTACTGAGGCCGATCCTACTAGGTTGACCTTCTTCCTCCAGGAAGAGTTTGACGAAACCCTTAGCGCTCTGTGCCCCTTCCACAAGGATGCACGTCATAATCTTCGGGACTGCATAGTCCTCAAAAAAGAGCTCAGCGCCACGGTGGAGTACAAGCGACCCTGCCGCAACGACTACTGTCGAGATAACAATAGGCGCGACTACCGTCGAGACAACAACAGGCACGACTACTGCTGCCGTGATGACCACAATGACCGCGACGATCGCCGCCGCGGCGCCCGCTGCAACGACGACCGCGACCGCTACCGTGACGGTCATGACGGCTGCGACAATCGTGACAACCGTGATAGCCAAAACCGAGAGGAGCGCCGCGACCCACCACACCAAGATGCCCAGCAGCCCGGTGTTGACCAGAATGGGGAGTTCCAGTGACCAGAGCGGCAGGTCAACATCATTGTGTGTAGCCCCAGAGCTTTCTGCAGCAACCGCAAGCAGAAGCTGCGTGAGCGAGAGGTGCACTTCATTTCCATACAACCAGTCCAGTATCTGCGCTGGTCGAAGCAAACCATAACTTTCTCCAGGCAAGATCATTGGGTCCATATCCCAGATCCCGGATTTTACCCATTGGTGGTCTGCCCCACTATAGATCGGGCCCTACTCCCCAAGGTGCTGATTGATGGTGGCAGCAGCCTCAACATCATTTTCATCAAGACCTTGAAGTGCATGGACTTTGACTTCAAGCGGCTCTACCCGTGCTGTGGCGGAACCGCCCAAATTAACCTGACTAAAATGCACTTAAGTCGCCTGACACGCGATCATGCATTTTAAACAAGTCAACTTGGTCGTCCGTCGGATTTCATCCGATAAACCACTTACTCAGGATCGAGAAGCATTACTCACACGAAGATGAGTGGGCACAGAGGTTACAACATTCTCATCACATTAACATAGTTCAACAATTTATTACATCAGAGTTTTCGAAATTCAGACAGAGATTTGCAAGGTTGTAAACAACGAAGAAGTAAAACAGACGAAAGCTAAACGTCGATACATAATACCATGGCGAAGCCGACCATGATATCAATGATCCCTGTCCCGCCGTCTGAGGAGGGCTCCCACTCGATTGTCCAACTCGGAGGGAGCTGGGTAGGCCAAGTGGTGCTAGCAGCCAAACTATCGACATTACCTAAAAAGTTATGCCACAAGCAAGGTTGAGCAACTAATATTCAGCAAGACTGACCTGACAGGGGATAACTATTTCACCGACTCCTAGACATGCAAGGCTTTTTGGCGGTGGGTTTGTTTTTGCCAAAAGCGACTAAAGTTGGTCCTTACTTTCAATATTTTAGCTCAGATTCTAAGTTCATTAACCGGTCTAAATTAGCAACTTATACTAAGCAAGCATAGTTTCCAAACAATTAAAGAACAGGCATCAAGATTAATATCATCATCATGTTCCATCTTTACTGTGAGAGGCAAACGAATCGATTCGAGTTTATTAACCATGCATGGCGAACCTAATCCCACGACATTCGCGCACCACTAAGGGTTGCTTCACTTGTTAGCCATCCCCATCGATCCCTAGGCATGTGTCAGGTCCAAACTTCCTTTGGCATGCAATGCTCCATAGTCCCAGCCTCTGCCGTACTATGACAACACTTGCACCCATATGATGCACCATGGGAATGATGTTCTAAGGACAGTAGAAATATAAGCCACACCCCAGTTCAATCAGGTATTAGGCTTCCCCATCCCATACTAGATATGAGATTAGTATTTTCAAACACTTGATCATGAACACCGACACATTTCGACCTTAGCAAGTTCATTACTAGACAAATGGGGCAAACCACCACATTGGAACCATTCCCGATCCTGTCCATCATCCTTATAGTTGTAGTATGAGTAAACAAACAACTCCTATAACTCACGAGTGACAGGCAATCACTCGACTTTTACCGAGTCCTATTTAGCATAGCAACTACTCGACTTTAGCAACTAGTGTTCAGATCAAAGGTACTAAGTTCATGCATTTATGGTTTCAATCAACTTCTATAAACGTAAATGCACAATCATAAGCATCAACATATTGCATAATTTAAAAACAGGGAAGCATGCACCGGGGCTTGCCTTCAGGTTCAAAAAAAGCTAGTTGGTCTTCGGAGTCTTGATCTGACTCGAGCTTAGCTTCCGCGTGATGTAGCTCTGCGGAGGGTTCCTCTTCCGGCGTAGGATGGAGCTCGTAGGTCCCGGCAGCAATATTAGCTTCTCCACGACATTATATGCAGAAAGTTCAAATTTTCTATGCTTTCATATGAAGGATGCAAGACATGAATTTTTGTTGAAGTGTAAGTTGCATTTTGACCACATTCACCTAAACAAGGTTCTAAACTTTCATTATCTTCATGAAGTAAGGTGTGTTGTGGTTTAAAACTCGGGGTTGACTTTGATGGTGATTGTGTATATATAAGGTTCTTACAACTTAGAGCTTCACAAGGAAGGTGGGGGTCACTTTTAGAATTGTTCGGGGTTCATTTGGAAAGTCATTTATTTCTAAATGTTTTTATGTACCTCTTCCAAAAATTACCAATTAAGCATACTAGGACTTATGTTTTCTTTATTCATTTAAACCGGTTCATCTTCCAAATTTTTTTTCCATATTCAAGCAGTAACATATGACATTGAGAATTTAGCAGTATCTCACTCATGTCATCAATGAGTTGCTGTAAAAATTTGGGATCCATTGGATCAGTACAAAAATAATTAAAATTATTTTATTACCCAAAGGTAGCACGTACTTCACTATTTTTATCTCAAAACATATAGCGATTCTGAGGGTGAAACTCTAACTGTGGGTTGAAGGCATGTTGCAGAGACTTTGGTGAATTCTTCATGATTTTTAGTGAAGGACAACCATTTCCCTTATTTATCTTCTATTTATCTTTCTTCCAATAGAAGGGCATGTATCAACAAGTTACATTTAGTGTTTCATATTTTTCCTAGGAAGTACTCTTCAAAACCAAGGTACTTCAAGTGGTTTCACATTTTTCTCTACTCTAGATTAAAACTTATGCAAAAAGAAAGATTTAACCTTACATTTCAAAGATAAAGTTAAAATAGGGATTTAAAGTTCCATACCAGGGTCTTAACTATTTTTCTAAGATTTTGTTCAATAAAACAAACACTTTAGAGGTGGATTTGTCATATTTACATTTTTCTGTGATTTACCATGATTTAAAAGGCCTAAGCAAGAAATAAAACTATAGGGTATTATTTCCAACAGTAACATGGGCAAGGTTATTTTTCCATGAAACTATGTACTTCAGTGAGTCCAACAAAATTTATTTCGCATTTTTCTGTGCTTCCTACATTTTTCAGTGCATTTCCAAAGTTCATTTATTTTTTTGCTGAATTAAAATAACAAAACCGAAACGACTTTACAGCCAGGCCCTGGAGTTTTCAAAACATCACAAGTATGCCCTCGGTTCTAACAAAAAGATCCCTGCGGTGTTTTCCCAATCGCACCCGTGCCCTCATGGCGGGTGCGACGGCGGGAATGAAATTTCGGCGAGCCTAGGGGCTAAACGATGCGAACAACGGGCAAGAAACGTGTGGGTGCTCACCGTGAGGGGATTCGGTGAAGGTTGGGGCAGCGGAGAAGGCGTGTGGATGGTGAACGGCGGTGGGGATGAAACACGGGTGGCGGCGGAGGATTCTCTGGTGTTTTGGCGGCGGCGGTGCTTCGGGCGGCCAACGGAGGGGGCTGTGAGCTGTGCGTGGTGGTGGTGGAGCTTTCAGAGGTGTTGGCGAGGCGCGGGGTGGCACAGAGCAGGGGGCTCCACGGAGGGGTGGTGCAGCGGTGCTTAGAGCAGAGGGGGCGGCGGAGCTTTGTGAGAGCAGGGAGCTGCGCAGGCGGCGCATTGGCTCCTTTTATAGGGCCGGGGAGGTGCGGAGGTCGAGGGTGGAGCCAATGCTGGCGGCGGACATGGCCGGAGGCGAGCGGGGGAGAAGAACAGGGTGACGCCATTGCCTGACGACGCTCACTTGCGGAGGGAAGATGCGGGCGCGTGTAAAGATCTTCCGGCGATTGGACAGGAGAGATAGAAGGTATGCGAGATCCTCTTTGTCTGGCGGAGCGATTGGGCAAGCTGAGTGTCGTCCTGTAGCCGTTGAGTGGTGGATTGGGCAGGCGGAGCTTGGCCAACGTGTGGCAAAGGCGTGGCGGAGGGAAGCGGCAGAGGCGTGGCGCGGCATTGGGAAAAGGAGATGCTTGGGCGGGGAGAGGATAGGGTCGCACAGTCATTGGGCAAGACGGCGCGTTGATCCGTCTCATCCTGGCGTGGATAGGCCACCGTGGCTCGCCAGTGGGGGATGTCCATGCGGCGGCAACGAGCTAGGCAGCCAGGCATCGTGCGCGCTCTGGCGCGGGGGTGACATGAGGCAGGCCAAAGGGCCGAAGTTTAGGCCGAGCTTAAGCTAGATTTTTGAACTAAATTTCAACTTCTGCCTTTCTAGGATTTGTAGCCCTTAAACCAAAGTTTAAAACTTACAAAAGGTGTTACTTCCAAAACAGAATAGATTTGAAGTTATGAGGTTCCAAATTTTGTTAGAGCGCTGGTCATCCAAACTAGGCAGATTTCCAAGTTTGCTGATTTTCAAAGTTTTGGCTGTTTTTGACCCAAAATTTGAACAGTTTTCCGATTGAATTAGGCCAAGGTGTTATTGACAAAGTATTTTTACAGACTGGGTACTAAAAATCTTATAAAGGTTTTTCTTAAGTTTACTGTAAGTTTTGTGAGTAATTTGATTGCCAAGATACAAACTTTGAACTGCTCTCAGACTTGGCATAAGTTTTGAGGTTTTGGCTGGGTTGACCATTTTGGTCGACTTTGACCTGACTTTTGAAGGGTTTTTGTGCAGATTTTGGCCAAACTCCAGTAATCAAAGTTGTTAAAGACTTGTAGCACTAAAACATTTAGATAAGGTTTGACTTGAGCTCACATTATAAAATTTGAGAAAAAGGGCTGCAAAGTTGGGGAAATTCACTGTTTTCAACACTTCGAGTTTTTTAAGTGAGTTTCAAAAGTTACTGATTTTAATTCTAATTTTTGAACCTCTTCCACTCCAAACTAGCAAAAGTGCTAATAAGGAAAGTTGTTAGAAATGTAAAACTCTACAACTTTTAGTTTGGCAAAACTTTAGATTTCTATACAAAATTTCAAGTTTTGAATTAACTCCAAACTTGAGCTCTTAAGGGCAAAAAGGACTTTTCATGAGCTAGATTAGTGTCTAAGCTTCCAATTTCAGCTTAACTAAGTTTAGCTTAAGTAGAGTTGTTACACCTGCGAAGAACCCTTCTACGGCATCGTTCCCGGCAAAGGGTCCTACCCGATTGGCCGAGTTGTTCTACCGATCACCTTTGGCACACAGGCCAACTACCGCACGGAGTACCTCACATTTGAGGTGGCAAACTTCAAGACTTCCTACCATGCCATCCTTGGTAGGCCCATGCTGGCAAGGTTTATGGTGATCCTGCACCACACCTACCTCATCCTCAAGATGCCAGTGCCAAACGGAGTTCTCTCCATCTACGGTGACGTTGAGATGTCATACAAGTGCAACACCGAGGAAGTTCAGCTTGCGGAAGCTCTGGAGTACTCGGTCAAGGCCATCGCCATGGTGGTGGAGGCTTAGAAGATGGACAGGAACCAGCTCACAATCCGTGAGATGGAGCCGATGCCCATGGCGCTGCAGCCCGACCCCAAGGTCAAGAAGGTCTGCCTCGGTCTAGAAGACCCGACCAAGACGGCCCTCATATGGGCCGACCTCTCGAAGAAATAGGAACTCACGCTCATCAATTTCCTCTGGAAAAACTCGAACATATTCGTGTGGAAGCTATCTGATATGCCCGGTGTCCCCAGGGAGCTGGCTGAGTACTCCTTGGACTTGAGCAAGGCTGCATGGCCGATCAAGCAAAAACTCCGCCGCTTTGCCCAAGATCGCAAGGAGGCCAATAGGGTAGAATTAAATAAGCTCTTAGCCATCGGATTCATCCGCGAATGTAAGCATCCCAACTGGTTAGCAAATCCAGTCCTTGTAAGAAAGAAAACCGGTGAATGGAGAATGCGTATCGATTACATAGACGTGAACACACACTGCCCTAAGGACCCCTTCCCTCTTCCGCGCATCGACCAAGAAATAGACTCTACGACGGGGAGCATCCTGCTCTGCTTCCTCGACTGCTACTCGGGCTATCACCAGATCGCCCTTGATCTTGCCGACCAAGACAAGACAACATTCAGGATGATACGGAGATTGTGTTTCTTATTTTCTACTAATCATGGTAGGTGATACGGACATTTTTAAGTTGTTGAAACTAAACCCTCATATTCAGGATGTCATTCAACAATTGCCATTATATGATGTTAAGTTTGATCCTAAAGCTTACATTGATTGGGAGCTAAAAGTAGATAATGAATTTGATGAGCATGACCTGTTCGAGAATCAAAAGATTTATATTGCCTCTAATTTTTTGACTGAATATGCTTTGCTAGAATGGAAATACATTTGTAGGCATAACAAAGTTCTAGAATCTTGGGAAGACTTCAAATTTCTTTTTAGATATGATTCATTCCTGCATATTATACTGATTATTTGTTTGCAAAATTAGACAACTTGAAGCAAGGTAGTAGGACTGTGAAAGAATACCATCATGTCTTTAAGATTTGTGCCATGTTTGGTGGTTTAGACGAGTGCAAGAAAGATACAATGAGTAGGTTTATGAGGGGGCTCAATTCTGAATTTTAAACCATGCTGATTTCTAAAATTGATAATCACCTCTCTATCTTATTTTTGCTTGGTCTGAAAGCTGAAAATCAGATTTTATTATCTAGGAATACTTTCCAGAACAATGTGACCCATGGTAATCATTTTTCCTCCACTACACATCCTAATCAAGAGCACAAAATAGTGGAATTTGCTGCTAATTTGCCTATGTTGCAACGTAATTTGCTTGTTGTACCTTGTGACAATAAAGAGTTGTGTGATATGTCTTCTCTGATTTCATCACCACAACAAGAGATAGAGCAAATTGAGCAACTACACCCATTGCTAAGCTGCAAAAGAATGATTGTGCAGCACCTACCACGTCTGAGGAGACTGAGCAAAGCAACACATTCGATGCAGAAAACACTCCTTGTGAGTATGCCTTGCCACAAACAGAACACTTTTCTCGTAATGACAAGGAGTTGTTTGAAAATATTTCTTGTATATCACAAACACAACTCAAGCATGAACATGTTAAATCTGTTTTGAATGATGTACGTGTCGTTTCTAGACATGTTCATTGCCTTGCTAGCAAGAATGAAGAGCTGAAACTCATGTCCTGTTTTAACACATTAGGTTATATTGAATTTGAAATTCTTTGTAATCTAAATTATCTAAAAGAGAAACTTAAATTCGATTCTGGTTTGTAAAGTTTTAATCACTGTTCGCTTCATGCAATTGGCAAATATGATAGCAAAGGAGAATATTTGGTGCACAAAGTTTATATTTGCTCTAATCTGAAATATCATTTTGGACTACAATACCATGATCAAATAAGGAGCTGCATTAACACTAATAATATCTTGCAAAGTTTTCCTAGTTTTTCCCATATGCAACAGGGTAAGCCTGAAGAAGGGAAGCATTGCTGGTTGTAGCTGTGCAGCATAGCCGTCGTTGTGTGTTTCAACATCAAAGCACACACCTTTGAATGCCATTGGAGCAAGTCGAGGATGACTTGCAGTCAAGAATGGGAGAATGATGAGGACATCACCTGCTCGGATACAATCACATTAGCAACTTTTAATTCAAAGGTGAAATAATTCTTTATCATGATTGTATTTGATACATTTGATGAATTGATGCTGCACCATGATGTATGTTCATTGTCATTTTCAGAAATACATACGTGTATCAAAAAGAGTGTTAAACACACATGGAAGGCATAGAGGACCAAAGAAGTTGATTGGGGACCAAGTGCAAATATTCCCAACGTCCTCCACCAGGTCACCACGTCACTTTTGGCCCAAGGAAAGAAAGAGATCAAATCCAACATGTTTTGGACTGGATTCGGACTGCAGCACTACATCAACTTGTGATGGCCACCACGACTTCATCTGGACTTCGTTTTGGACATTCAAGTACTTGATAGAAACTTTATCAAGTCTACTTTCATATGGATTTGGACTCATATCCATATCTACTACGAGGCGGCCGCAATCGTTGATTTACTACAGAGACCTTTTTCTATCCATAGTGTTGCGTTACCTGATTTTGGCCTGATGGGCCGTGTAGCAAGTGAGACCTAATAGTGGTGCGTCCTAGGATTGTGGGACGACCCCCACCACGTCCTGGTCGTTCTCTACCCTCTCATATACCACCATAGCTGCCACAAACAGTTCTGGTTTTGTTTTGTTGAAAGTTTAGCCATTGTTATTCCTTGTAGACGCATGTGTCGACTAGACCATCCATTCTACTCAATTCAGAACCCCAACTTGTGATTTTAGATTGGTTTTTATCTTCATATTTGCAATTGAGTTGCTTATTCTAATTGTTCCTCGATTGCTTGCAGGAACTACCGTAGTAGTTTAGTTGATCGTGCTACACAAGATCGCGACGACCATTGGAGGTGGTGTATTGGTTGCTAAGGCGCAACGTCCTTGGATGATTGTAGTCGAGCCGTGAACATCATCTCCATCCCCAAATCGAGTTATCCCCCTTCTCTTATCGAAAGATCGGGATTCAACCCCACGGGTTCACATTAGGTTAAACATGGGGTATAAACCAAATCTATAATTATTGACAGGGACTGCAACTATATGTTGGGCGATATGGTTGAATAGGAATGAGGTGGTTTTTGACAAATGTAGACCAAAAATTTTTTTGCAGGTACTATTCAGGGAGACGTACTGGCTTCGATTTTGGGCCAAGTTGCAGCGAAATGAAAGCGACCAGGAAATCTTCATTTCGGCATGTAGGTCCATAGATATGGCATCGCTACGTTTCCAGTTCAAATGGATGGTCCTTTAGATTAAGAATTGGTTTTTGAGTCATTTGCTTTTGATCAAAATAGGGTGCAGCAATATGTTATTACATGTAATAATTTTGAACTGATCCTCCTTTCTGAGGAGGCTGAAGCCGGAACTTTATCCATTATCTAAAAAAGAGTTGAGTGACTTTTCTGTAAACAATCAGGATTGTTCCATTGTTTTTTCTAAAAATTCCCCGTCACTATGTTTATTAATACATCTCCAACATTTTTAGAAAAGACACTTCATTAATATCAAACAATGACAACCAATACCAACATGCACTTTATGTGTCTCGAATTTTTTTAGAAAAGGCACTGCAAACAATAGCGAACAACAACAGCATCTCGATCTGGATTTTGGGACAATGCATGCTACCAAGTTTGTCCTAGTGTCCATGCTGAACTAAGAAGATGCAATCTGGTAAAAAAAGACGCACATGTATTTGAGCTTGACATTATAACGATAATACCACGAGTTATTCCATATAAAAAAGAATACAAATAACAAAGTAAAAGGAAAACATAAAAAAAAAAGCTGACGAGAGTGGGATTTGAACCCACGCCCTTTCGGACCAGAACCTTAATCTGGCGCCTTAGACCAACTCGGCCATCTCGTCGCTATGTACATGGCGCTAAAACATTTTATTTATTTTAATTTCAATCTAGAGGTCACACGCCCCTCGTGATTTCCTAGCCCGTCCATCACCCGTATCGTGTGTGCGCGTGCGCAGAAAAGCAACGCCAGCCCACACCAAAAACACGATCCCACCATGACACGCCACACCGCCAAGCTAAGCCCCTCTCCTCTCCTGCTATATAAACCCTCCGAACAACACGTAACAGCCCACACAAACCCACACCGATCAAGCTCATCGTCACTCGACGACGCAGGCACACGGCGATCATGGTCACAGCGATGGCCAGCGGCACTACTCGTGCCAGCGCCGGTTCCCTCCTCGTGCTCCTCTTCGTGGCGCTAGCCGGCGCCGCTGACCTCGCGTCCGGCGCCGCCGGCGGGGCGAGCGCCACCGCCACCAGCGACGACGGCAGCAGCAACAAGAACGACGCGGCGGCGCTTCTGACGCCGAGGCCGCCGTCCCCGGGGGAGCTGAACGGCTTCATGCAGTGCCTTATGGGGTGCTTCACGCAGGTGTTCGGCTGCTCGTTCGGGTGCATGGGCAAGGGCCCAGACCTGCCGCTCTGTATCATCAGCTGCGACCAGAAGAGCGTCGTCTGCATGATCCGCTGCGGCCTCTCGCCGACGCCGTCGCCGTCGCCGCCCAAGCCCTCGCCGCCAGGGCCCAAGCCGCCGTCGCCCAAGCCACCCAAGCCGCCCACGCCCAAGCCACCGACGCCCACGCCCACGCCCACGCCCACGCCCCCCGGCCCGCCCTACACCCCGCCGTACGCCGTCACCGGACGCAAAACCGCGGCATCTGCCTAGCTAAATATGCCGACGCCCTACCAAGTCACAACCGATTCATCGTACAAGTAAATTCACTCCATGGCATTATATATATATATATATATATATATATATATATATATATATATTATAATAAGCATTAAGGGAAAAGAATACTGATCTCATGCTAACAAGAGATCTAGCATATTATTAACTCGATCGTTTATGCAGCTGGAATGTGCTACAGTGTTAGTAATCCCAGAGTGCAGGCGTTATTGAAGGGTCAGGACTAATGATCCGTATGTAAAATGAGTAGATTATTATATACAAAAACATGATCAATGTACTTTGATCTTTCAATATTCAAATGTAACACCCTATCTGTAAGTATGAAAATTTATGCAAGAATGTATGTTGTTAACTTGTTATCTGCAATCATGAACGCGCATCGCTCTCCGATCCATCTCTCCAAACTTGGAAGTTGACCTTCTGTTAAGAAGGCTTACTGCACAAAATCAGGCCAAGGAAAATAGTTAGTTCCATTTTCAGCGGCCATTGCCGTCATCTTGCACCTATATATGTCGTCGCCGGTACAAAGCCATGCCAACAGTTTTCCAAATGCCCAGATTACCTCGTCGAAGGGTGAATGTGCCGTGACCAGTCAATGAGTCAAGGCTGCATTTCAGTGTAGAGAACAGCAGAAACTTCAGAGGTGAAGCGATTCTTCAGCAAGAAATGGATTAATGGAACCTCACATTGCATTTGCTCTCCCTGAACTTTAAGCTGCAGGAGCAAGGGTCAGGGTCAGGAACTTCCGTCATGGCACAACCGTCCTGACCGGAACAACATACCGAGCTGTAACTTAATTAAACAGCAATCTGTTGTTCATACCGAACATACAAGCTCCAATCACTTGCAGAGGTATCTACTACAGAGTATACACAATCTGGAATCTGTAACATACACAAATTTGCCAACATCTCAGGCGAACCAACCTTCACACAAGAACACACGCATTCCATTTCTTTAATCATTCAATTTGTACAATTACACAGTTACAATCCGGTCCACAGAATCAGCATTCAGATTTCAGTGGCACCAAAGGACTATAACACACTTGGTAATTGGTAAATATATACCAACTGATTCTATGGAACTCCGCCGCCGCTCCACGTAGAAGTCAGAATTTCACAGTATAATTAGCAGGGAAGGACTTAGTCTTGCAGTGGAGCTTCCCTGCTACCAAGACTTCAGATCTCCGACAGGCCCAGCGGTCCAGTTGAGGTGCTTCTCTCCTGGTTGCAAGTATACTCTCTGCGTGTGTGGCAGCTTGCGAGCAAGGCCATTTAGGATCTGATGGAACGCGTCCCTAGGTTGGGCTGGCTGTGGGAATAACATGGCCTTCTTCATAGATGGATTGGCAAGCAATCTTTGCTTCCTCAGAATGTCTTCTACTGGAATGGAGGTGAGGATTGAATCTAGCTTTGGAACATCCTCCTCATCGACAAAAACACCAATCTCCTCCCATGGGATCGCATCAGCAAATGGTAAAACGATGTCATCAGCTATGATGACTGGAATGCAGCCGAAAACCACGGCCTCCACCAACCTTGGGCTCCATGGTGCCCATCCCAATGGGCACAAGCAGAAGACAGCGCGTTGCATATCTTCATAGTAAGTGGCAGGGTGATCAGTGGAGATATCAAAGAGAGGATTGTTCTTAAAGTTCTCCCACAGTGAAGCTCGGGTACCTCTGCATAACATCACAACAAAATGAGTAATTGGGATCCATACATCATGTTTTGAGTGTATAGCATAGAAAATTCTACACACACTCTTACCTAGCATAGTACCCACCCTCAGGGTCATTGCCGTTGTCATAGAACAGTCCCCTGAAGTAAACAAAGATTGAACGGGGAGTGTCAGGTGGAATCAAGTGAGCCTGCATTTTCTGCGGAGGTGCATATGGTGGTATAATGATGGAACCCTCCTTTAGGCAGACATGGTTCTTCTGTCCAAATGTTTGGACCAATGTAGCACGACGGAGCATTGGAAGAATTCCACGTTCAATAGCCTTTTCTTCCTATAAAGACAGATAAAACCTCAGAGTTACAGCCCTAAAGGCAGGAACTTTCCTGAAAAGCGACCAACAGAACTCCTAGTTCATGGAGAACTGAAATACTCCCTCCGTTTGGAATTAGTAGGCGTAAGGATTTTGAAAAGTCAAACTTCATAAATTTTGACCGACAGTTAGTCAAACTATATGATGCTTACTGTATAGAAGTTATATGAATAGATTTGTGTTTCAAAGACCCTTTGATACAACATTGGATTGATTGCAATTGATGAATACTGTAATAGAAATTGATAGTCAAAGTATACATCTAAAGACCTTGTTAAATCCTAATACACCTACAAAAAGAATGAACGGATGAAGTAGTGGGGCAGTGGGCAGTGATGAGGTACAGCAAGTAGAAGTGAAAATATCATGTCCTCACCTGATAGTGAAAGCATGCACCAAAATCATGCGGAACAACAAAGAAGTGGTCAGCTCCATCAGTTTTATTCCAGAAAGGCCACTTGTGTGAAATAAATTGGATTGCACTTCTCATCATTCTTGGGGACTTGAATGGCAGTGGAAGTCCAGCTGGAGTAAGATCACAAGTAGTGTAAACTGGTGCGTAGAACCAATCAGCCTCTTCTGGTTTGAGTGTTCGCACCGCACTAGAGAGCAAGAAACGATGCATGAATATCTCAGCTGCAAACATGTGATTGAGGCATCGTGGATCCTTGGTGACAATCCTCTTGTTGTACTTGCTTGGCAAGTCATAGACGAAAACCTTCAACCTTCCAACAGGGTTGTCTTCTAGAACATCACCAGCACTTCCTGCAGGTTAATACTCTTGGCTTAGTAACAGCTAATGAATAGAAGAATATTCTCCATATGAACCAAGTACACATAAAGCTAACGAACAAATCCTAAAGTAAGCCAATCATACAGCTATGCTAAGCCGAACATGGTACTCAAGTATATCTAGCATGTTAAAGATGGGGAAAAGTATCAGCACAACATAGGTTTAGAAAGTCCAAATTTCTGACAAGTCACTGGAGCATGACTGATTTATCCCAAATTCATGGTGCCGTGCATCTTTTTACAATGTTTTGCCTTGGCTGATCCGGTCATTTCTTTTAGATACATTCAGAATGTATAGGCTAACTGTCTGTCCTACAACTGCTCCTTAATTGCAGGCACATAATAGCACAGGCATCACTAGGCTTAGTTTCAATGTCTCAAGTCATGGTAGTTGCAGCAGACATTGTCAATGGCATTACTCTGCACAGCCGCGCAGGACGGTATGGTTGGCTAAACTACCAACCATCAACCTTGTAGCACTTGGAAAAGGAGAAGCAAAAAGCTTTCTGATGGTAACTCCATATTTTTCACCAATGATTTATTCAAGACTATATGCCTAAAAAAAATATACCCAGACTTGATCCATGGACACAAACTTTGATCGGAGCATCCCTTCGTTAAAAAGGGGGTCAATACAGTTCAAAGATCGAATTTTGCACATTATCAGGAACCTCTAGCAAGTGAGTATCTGTAATAAGGTTCTAGGAAGCAGTTCAAATAAACCACCAGTCGATGATGGATCTATGAGATGCTACAGAGGATGATTTCAACTAAGCAATTACAGAACGATGGCAATAGTTGAGCAAAGAGTCATTAATAATATTATCGTATCAAAATCCTAACCTAATAAAAACACCAATCTCGACTCGAAGGAAGGACGCAAAAGGTTTTAACTTTTATATTTTTTTTCTCGAACACATAGCGTATCATTAAATATATTAAGAAGAAAACTTTTATATGAATCCACTGCTACTGAATTCAAACAGTCAATGCATCAAATCACAAAGCTGGCATCGCTCACGATTCCAATAGACAAACCTGAATTAGTACTACCACTAATCACAATCGCAAGCAATCGATGAGACAAATAACCAGAAATTCCTCCAAGAAAACGAGGAAGACAGGAGCATCAGACAGGGCAAGAAAGGGGATCACCTGCGATGCGCTCGATGTTCCGATGAGCCACCCCGCCTGCCACCTCTGCTCCCGCGGCTGCGGAGGCCGCCGGCGACGAGAGGAGGAGACAGGAGAGGGAAGCGACGGCAAGGAGGACCTTCGCCCTCGCCGCCGTCATAGTCACCAGTCACCACCTCCACCAACGAACTAGGCGACGAGATTCAGCCGAGATGGTGGGAGGTAAGAGTGAGAGCGGGATCGCGCGGAAGCTACCTGAAGAAATGAGTGTGTGATCAGACAGGAGTTTGAAGGAGAAGTGAGAGATTAATCTGCTGCTGTATGTGACAAGGGGACAAGGAGCCAAACAGGGAGGGGTTTTGTTGCTTGTGAGGACAAGCTTGCAGAGAGGAGGGGAATTTGGAAATCGGGAATGGGTCACTCAAGGGCAAGAAAGCAGGGAAACACCATTGACCAGGATGAGTAGTAATCAAGGCTCTGTTTTTTGATATGAGCATATTTTATATTTTTGAGTCTTGGTGTGGAGAAGGTAAAAACAATTGATACTGTACTTTGGTAGGTGAGCACCTTGATTTGTGATGAGTTTGTTTCTGGTGGTTGGTCCTGGAACAGTGAAGGGCTTTTGCCATATTGTGTGGCTTAAGCCTTCTTAGCCTCACTACCTATCCCAATGGCATTCTGTCTGAGATAACTGATAAGCTCTCATTGATCAGGTTCATATAAACCTTTCATTGATCAGAAAAAAAAAACTAAATCAGCAGTGTTAGGTGAGTGCACAACATGATCCCAATTCCCAACCAAGCTGATCAACTATCAGGGAACCTACCAAGTACCAACAGATGCGTTCGTGTCGTGTCCTGTCCTGTCAGCAAGCGCCCATCAATCTGCTTCCAGCATGTACTTCGATATACAAGTACCGTACATTGGTTCTTGGTTAGCGTCGCCCTCTCGCAGTCGCAGTCGCTCAACAAAGTCCAAATAAAGGCAACACACGAAAGAGACTTGTCCCGCGTGGGCGGTGGGCGGATATCGGCTCTCACTAGTGTAGCAGTGGTGGCAGCTTCACTCTCCGTTGGCAATAAAGGATATGGTAGATTATAGAGGATCAAGGTATGCGCCCCACTCGTGGCCTTCTATGCTCCATGCCTCCATCTGTAACGCACGAATTCAGTACAACTCTTGCGGGAATTGCACCGGTTATACTGGTAAAATTCTAGAACGAAATGGCAAGTCATGGTTGCAATCTTGCAGAGCTTCAGAGACCAAACGACATGCGCACTCGGTCTCTTTGGCAAATGCCTACCGGTGCAGTCAGGTGAGTCGTGCGCGCGCATGGGCACAACGATGTGTGCGTGTGGCGCGCACGTCCGGAGTGTTTCGCTAGTCCACAACAGGGGCAAAGGAGAAAAGGACCATGGCTACTGGCCTAAGTACAGTACAACACCCACTATTTATAAAATGATGCTACCATCTGTGAGTGCCTCTTAACACATCACTATAAACAACAAAGCAAGCTAACAGGACTTCATGGTCAGATAAGTTGCAGAGCTCCACAAATGTGCTTTCATAGTCAGGGAGCACTCTGATCTCGCATTGGATCACTCAGATAAGTTGTTATTTCGGGGGCGTGCAAGTAGCATTTGCATCGTCACATATATAACGCCTGGCAAAGCTTCAATAATCTGTGGAGATGTTTGAAAGCGGATAAAAAAGAGAGCTGTGAAGACTTGTACTACTCTAGAAGTTGAAACATAACATCAAGCAGCTCCATCGCAAAGCTTCAAGGATTTACAGCCATTATAACATATTTTCACATGATTATTCATCATAATTCCAGAAACCATGATAGCTACAAGACGTTCCTTTTGGACCCCAAGTAATACCGCAAGAGTTACTAACATAGGCGAAACCCAATAAAATAGACTACAACAGCTAAAGGTATTACATGATCAAGACCCTTCCTCTTGAGATCAGGAAACAGCACCCAAAAACTTAACAATTAACAGCATCCTTTAAGTAGCAGCAGGTTATTCATTACTGTCAGGTGCTAGCAACAACACTGCACTCCGATAGACAACAGTCCACCAAAGGTATACCCCAGGCAACAAAAAAGGTAATTGTCGATCAAACACAAAATGACAGCGCCATAGGGCCAACACTACAGCCCAGTAGTCTCAGCCGATGAGGAGCTTGTTCTCTTCCAAGAAGCTGTACGTCGGCACCTCCAGGTTGAAGGGTGCTGGGCCCTTGCGGATCCTACCAGAGATGTCATAGTGCGAGCCATGGCATGGGCAGAACCAGCCACCAAAGTCTCCTGCATTGGGGAGTGGGATGCAACCCAGGTGGGTGCAGACACCGATGACAACCAGCCACTCGGGGTTCTTGACACGCTCCGCATCCTGCTGCGGGTGGCGAAGGGACGCAACATCGACACTGTTGGCCAGCTTGATGTCATCCTCTGTCCTTCGCCTGATGAAGACTGGCTTGCCTCGCCACTTAACAGTCACTGTGGTGCCTGGCTCAATGCTTGAGAGGTCAACCTCAAGGGAGGCAAGCGCGAGGACGTCCTTACTTGCTGACATGCTCAGGACGAATTTCAAGATGAGCAGACGCAACAGGGAAGCATAAATGAATCTCCCACCACTCAGCACAAAGTATGCAAATGCACGCTTGCTGGGGTCCCCAGGGGGGTAGCGCTCATGGTTATACTCATCATAGACAATTTTTGCACTGGGATTCTTCACAGCTGCCACAGTTGCTGGGAGCTCAGCTAAGCCTACGTCCTGGTTTCTTGGAACAAGAGTTTCAGCCGAAAACCCTGTAAATAAGAGCCATTAGCTCGCATAGAAATAGAATAACAGAAGCACCGCCAAGATAGCATTAGCGCTATAATGTCAGAATAAGATGGCATCTTAACAACATTAGAAAGTCGAACATGAAAAACTATAAATGGGAGATTGAACTAGTCACTAGTCAGCAGGCCACTTATGCATAGCAGCAGAGTAGGCCACTGCTAGATGATGCATTTGAACAGTACAACAGCAAAATACAAAAGAATATGGAGCCATTGCGTGGTTAACTATGTCTTCTAGTGGCAAGTATTCAATGTTTATTGTTGCCAATTCTGTATTCTTATCACTACTCACTAGCTACATGCTATATGCTTATAAGTATGGGACTGACTTCAGTTTCTTTTTGTTGTACCTCAGTTCAATCTAGCATTCCAAACAAGGAACAATGTGCCATGCCTTCTACCTAGGTTACCGTTAGCATCCAAAGACAATATCATCTCTTTGCAGTAAGTCACAACTGACAAGTTAGGCTACTCAGGACCATTGTCCAGATCACACAACTAATAGAACTCTACTCAGGTTGGAACTATCAATTCCATCATATAGACAAAAGAATATTTAAGTATCTAAACCAAAAACAACAATTTATAAGAAAGCTAACATGTTTTTGATGGTTAAAGATCTATACCAGCTAGTGGAGAGAATCAAATAACAGCAAACAAGAACCATCTAACATGCAGTAGTATAGCAATGGGATAATTTAAAACAACACTGGGAAAATTTAAGTGCACACGTGTTTACCAACAAATCAGCCATGATATAGCAGTAATAATCCAAGTAGATAATCGTACATGAGTAAGTATGAAATTTTAATTAATTTACAGAAATTAACCAGTTAATAAAGAAAGAACATGTTTGCCTTGATGGCAGATTTGAGCGTCATGGTACTTCTGGCCTTAAAACAGTTACTTCATAACACAATTCTGACATGACAACTAGGTATTATTCATACTAAATTAGAATACTAGATATCACTAGCAACTTTTCAGACAGAATTCATCTGAAAATGTTAGCTAAAAATTATACTGAACATTTCAGTAGAAGAAACTCAAGCACTCAAAGAACATTTAACAAACATAAATTTTCTTCAACTATTTTTGAGATGCCAGGGAACCTCAGTTTGCATGACAGATATAACCAAATAAAACAGTAGCATTAGAGATTAGCTTAAGAGATCCAAATTAAGATTGGAATTATCACCATGTCATACCACAAGAAAAACGCTCGTTGGCTACAGTTTTGCTATTATTTCGAATCCACTACCACATCAATATTTCAATATGCTGCCGTGTATCCTCTATCCACATGAAAAAATCTAAGAGTAGTTCGGATAAAATGAGGATTTGCATGTCAAGGTATAAAGATAAGAGCACTAACATCCTTAGTAGAATTAAGAGTAACTAGAGAACAACAATTGGCTTGCAGAAACCAATTGCAAAATTCTGGCACATGTTACCTAACAGTCACGTTTCATAATCCAGACTGAGCAATCCAAACACCATGTCCTCCATTCCATGTACAATCCAGTCCCACCAGACATTACGAGGAAAAGAAACAAAGCAAACTGGTTCACGCTAAATGATCGAACCGCAAGAACCCTCATCCATAGGCCCAACGATCCTAATCAGGGAGTTTTAGTGCGCGATCTAATATCACATCAGGCATGCGGGGATGAAATACACAGATCAACGAGCACCGAAGAGCACCGAAGCAAACCCAACCCCGAGATCAGATACCATGAATCGAACAGGCGCAGGTGCCGCGAGCTCGGAAACCCTAGGAGCAAGGGGCCGGATAGGATCCCGCTCGAATCTAGCCGTCAATCCACGGGAGCGCAGATCGGAGCGAGGGTGAGAAGGACGACCGCAGCACATACCTCTTGCGGCGGTAAAGAAGGGGGAGTCGATGGCGAATCGCGCCCTGCTGTCGCGCGTGTCGTCGTCGTCGCGGCCGGGGAGGGCGCCGGCGAGGGGACCCCGGGTGCCGGCTGCCGCGGCGGCGGCGGGGCGCCTGGAGAGGGCGGACGAGAGGCGCCTGCCCGCGACCCTGAGCATGGTGGATGGACGGTTGGGCTGGCTGGGTTCGCTCGCCGCCGGCTCCGGCCTCCGGGGGGATCGGGTGCTCCGGTTTGGTGGGGGAGATTGATTCGAGGCAGGGGGAGGAGACGCGGAGGCCGCGTGTGGTGTTGCCGGGGAGGAGGAAAAGGAAGCGAGACAGAGGGAGGACGGAAGCGGGCGCACGCCGCACGGAAGCTGGCCCAGTAGTAGCTTCTGGGCCTTGGGCTGCGTACGTCGGGCAGAACAGTTAGTTTCTTTTCCTTTTCCGGTCACGAGAAAAGGGAGTATTTTATCTTTCGGGAAAAAAGAAAAGGGGTATTTTGTGCGCGTACTTAGTGTTATAAATCGGATCTCCGATCCAGTTCCCCAATTCCCATCAAGAACAAGACGTGAAGAAGTAGGTAGATCTTGTTTCTCTCTCCCTAATACACATGGTCACCATAGAAGGAACACGAGAGATAAGTATGTGAGGGAGTTATGCATCTTCTCATTAGTCATATGGTATTACACATATAGCTCCTGTATATAGATGTAGCCTTCAAGGCACATCTAGTAGCCTACACACTACATGATATTAAGGTACGAGCCCACTCATATCCATAGTGGGGAATTTTTCCCTTGGGCGAATACCGTGACCAACACATGCCTCATTAAAACTCCCAAAAACCCATTTGGAAAAAATGGAGAAAGAGTACATTGTTCTCGCTTAATGCATTTGCACATTGTTACCTTGTTAAAAACCTTATGTGAGAAACTTCATAAAAACTCACTGAGGAAAAAAAAGTACAACATTTATCTACAAAACAACGTTCTCTAAAATCATGAAAAGGGCTAACGTTTGGAAAGAACTCCCCTAAGCCATGCAAAATGTATCCTGGAATACTTTCTGCGGGAAGTATATATGCATATAGACATAACAAATCATTTCATGATGCGGACCATATCTTTCTCCTGGAACTCATGATGTAAGGATATGGAGTACCATAATTATTTAAGCCCATATTCAATTGTAGGTGTCAAATAACAATTAGAATCCCGGGTGTAATGGTGATCAATGTATACTCGCCTGATGATAACTTCCAATAAATATTGGCAAGGATAGTTTAATGTGAGACTACAGAATTCTCACAACATTTAGTCTTAATGACATTTGTCTTATCGTTCTTCTAGAGCGTGTCCAGTAGAGAATATTGGGAGTAATTTGGTTTATTATATCATGCATACCCATAATTTATAGATGATTTGTGCAATGCAAGTAACTAGGGCTTTTAAGCGTTACACAAATTGTAACGACACACATCATCTACGGGTGATTAGTAAAGCACCAAGCTTTTACATTATTGCAAATTTCTCCGAGAATTTGACAATACACTACAAGAAATATGTTGATCTATGACAAAAATTTTATGACATATTTGTTCTCGTTATAGATCTATGATGTTTCTAGCTGAAAACATCATAAAGTTTGACATCCGAGCAAATTTAGTGACAAAGCTACATAACGTCATAAAGTTGCCACTGTAGCAAAAAAAAAATCATCACTCGCTGTTACATGGTGGTTTTGTGACGATATAAGCTCCGCAAAAACGTCATAAACCAACGAGGATCCCACATGTAACTTTAAGCTGATAAATAGGGTAGGAAAATAAAATGGAAAACGTGCTCCTCCCGTGGGTCGAACCTGTTACCGATCAAATGGGAAGTTTTTACCGCGACAGGGTCCCACATGTAAGGTAAGTTTTAGGTGAGTGTGGTATTTGGTGGTAGAAAAGCCCGCGCTACAGCTAAAAAATAGTTTACCTGCTGCCTTGCTCCCGCGATTGGGAAAAAAGAAGAACAAAGAGAAGGCGGCCAGGATAGAGCACTCCGGCGGAATCTTCACCTTTAGAACAAAGAATATACCGAAACAATTGATTAATCAATCTATAGTACGGAATCATGCCCTTGGTGGTGCCATGCTTAATTGGTCCATAAGCTGCATCATACATGAAGGCCATCTCCCCATCCTCAATAACATTCTCATCATGAATCTTATGCCTATGAAGATTAGCCCCAACATATCCAAGGATACCCGCAAAATTTGTATATGTGACTGATAATGGCTTCCTTGGAGTGACCAATGCATGACCTTGGTGGCCCTATCAATATTGAGTGTGGCATAAAATTGGGCCACCACCTCTTCATTCCAATCGTGATTGTACTCCATGATAGAAAGAAGGTGTTCGTTGTTGCAGGCTGTGTACACTTGCTCAATGACTGGCAAAGCAATCTCATTAAAGTATGGCCAGTCAATGGACTTCATGTCCGTAGTGGGATGATACTTGGAGAGGATAACTGACTCATACCAATTCGCATGGAAGCGCAACTAAAAATGGACATCCCCATAGAATTCCTTCTCATATTGTGATGGATCATCATGTCTCAACACACGAACATCATATCTCCCCTTCATGTAATCCACTGGACGCACTGGAGTAAAGCCGGGTCTCTCTCAACGAGTTGGCTTTTTCATCCTTAGAATGACGGTTTTGAGAGCATCCAAGTTGATTGGTTCACTGTTTTCCAAATGAGCTCCTGGAGTGGATGCACTCTTCATACGAGGACGACGAGCTTGGCTAGAAGCTCTTGCTGCACTAGGCTTCCCCCTTCCTCTAGCTCGGGTAGGCACTTTGGGGATAGCTTTCCTTCTGCCCCTCCTCTGTGAAATAGGCATATCATCTGACTCAGTGGAGGGGTCAGACTGAATCTCTGGTGTATCCTCCTACATCTTGCTCCTCCTCTCATGAACCATCTGACAGGATAAGCAAAGAAAATGAGAGATGGATCAGAGATGACACACACAGATTAAGAGACGGGAACTGCAGAAGCTTATCGGAACTTCCAACACTGTGTTGGAACTTCCGATCGTCGGAAGTTCTGATACATTGTTGGAAGTTCTGACAGAGCCCGAGTTCGTCCAAAATCTCAGAACTTGAGATTTATCCATCCAATTCACAAGATATCACAGGTCACAAGATATCACAGGAAAGAGTTCTAATATGAACCTAGAGTCTATCCCTAAAAGGAAAACCTCTAACTCCTAGGGCATTGAGAGATCGGATGATGGGATTTTTGAATGATTTACCTCGATGATTTCGCGCGCGGATCGAAGGATTCAAAGGGTGGATGGCGGTTCCGAGGAGTGGAGAATCCAAATATAGCAATCCCTTCAACTTTCCACGGTCCAAACTTGAGATCTCCGTGAGTGGTGGAGAGAAAGAGAGAGAGGGGTGCCGGTTTGAAGAAGTAGACGTTAGGGTTTGAGGGGCTAGCGCTCCGGGGTATTTAAACCCCAAGGTACCCGTCGAAAGTTCCGACGGGAGATGAGATCCTCCAGAGAACCTCTGTCGGGACTTCTTAGAAACTTCCGGTGGGTGTCGGAAGTTCCGATACTGTGTTGGAAGTTCCGACAGGTGCAAAACAGCTCCAGAAAGATAGATTTTGAGATGAATATTGATTGAGATTCTAGATAGATGGCTTATGGACATATAAGACATCTTGACCCTAAAGTGATCAGTCAACAAACAACATTACATAACAAGGATCACTTGAGTCAAGATTTGATCCAAGGATCAAAATCCAAGTTTTGAAATAATACTCAACACAAGTAAATCCATTTTTCCTATCTAAGCAACATACAAATATGTGCAATAAGTTAAGCCAAGTTACGAGAATCCAAGATATGTAGCTCATTCCTCAAAGCACAAAACCTTTGCTCATCTAGAGGCTTAGTAAAGATATCGGCAAGTTGCCTCTCGGTGCTTACATGACGTAAAGCAATATCTCCCTTAGCCTTATGATCCCTCAAGAAGTGATGTCTAATATCTATGTGCTTTGTTCTTGAGTGTTGCACTGGATTGTTAGCTAGCTTGATGGCACTCTTGTTGTAACACAAGAGTGGGATCTTACTAAACTCACAATCGAAGTCACTCAACGTTTGCTTCATCCACAAAAGTTGGGCACAACACGCACCGGCTGCTACATATTCGGCTTCGGTGGTGGATAAAGTAACCGAATTTTTCTTCTTAGAACTCCATGACACCAAGGATCTACCAAGAAATTGGCAAGTCCCGGTGGTACTCTTTTGATCTACTTTGCAACCGGCATAATCCGAATCGGAGTAGCCAAGTAAATCAAAAGTGGAGCCTTTGGGATACCACAAGCCAAGGTTAAGAGTGTATCCTAAATATCTAAAGATTCTCTTAACATGCATTAAATGACATTCCTTAGGATTGGTTTGAAATCTTGTACACATGCACACACTAAGCATAATATCGGGCCTAGATGCACAAAGGTAAAGTAGAGAGCTAATCATGGAGTGATATACCTTTTGATCGACCAGCTTTCCTTCTTCATTGAGATCAAGTTGTCCATTTAACGCCATGGGTGTCTTGATAGGTTTGGCGTCGGCCATGTCAAACTTCTTGAGCATGTCTCTTGTGTGTTTGACATATGAACGTCCCTTCCTTCATTTGCTTGATTTGAAATCCAAGGAAGAACTTCAATTCACCCATCATGGATATTTCAAACCTCTTGGTGAGGTTACTACATTATTCACAAAACTTTTCATTAGTCGAACCAAATATAATGTCATCGACATATATTTGGCAAACAAATATATCCTTATCAACTTTGTGAATAAAGAGAGTGGAATCGGCTTTGCCATCACAAAGTCATTCTTGAGAAGAAAATCCTTAAGGCATTCATACCATGCTATTGGTGCTTGCTTAAGCCCATAGAACGCCTTATGGAGCTTGTACACATGGTTTGGATACTTTGGGTCTTCAAAACCCGACGGTTGTTCAACATACACCAACTCGGATAGGGGGCCATTCAAAAATGCACTCTTCACATCCATTTGATAAAGCTTGAAACTATGGTGAGTAGCATAGGCAAGTAAAATACGAATTGACTCAAGCCTAGCTACGGGTGCATAGGTTTCACCAAAATCCAAACCTTTAATTTGGATGAAACCTTTTGCAACTAACCTTGCCTTGTTCCTTGTAACCACACTATGTTCATCTTGCTTGTTGCGGAAGACCCAGTTGGTGCCGATCACATTTTGTTTTGGTCTCTCAATCAACTCCCATACCTCATTTCTTGTGAAGTTGTTTAGTTCTTATTGCATGGCCATCACACAATTCGGATCATCAAGTGCTTCTTCTAACTTAAAGGGCTCCAAAGAGGAAACAAATGAGTAACATCCACAAAAGGTTGCTAAACGTGAACAATTAGTTACCCCTCTTTGGATACTTCCAATGATGTTGTCGACGGGATGATCACGTTGAACACTAGGAAAAAGCATTAGTGATTGTTGTTGAATAGGTCCATCATCATCATCATCTTCAACTTGTGGATCATCTTCTTGAGTTTGACCACCTTGTTCTCCCCCTTGATCAATGCCATGACCTTGGTCGTCACCATGATCTTGACTTTGATCTTGGCTTTGTTGAGAGCTTGGCGGTTCAACTCTTGTTGATGATGATGGATCATTATTGTCATTTTCTTCCGGAGGTTGAGCTTCAACTTCACGCGGTCTCACTTCACCCAAACTCATCCTCATGATTGATTGGCTTGGTGTTCTTCATCATCGACAAGGTCTTTATCAACTTGCTCTACTTGAGAGCCGTTGGATTCATCAAAAGTTACATCTACCGTGATCTCAACACAACTGGTGGTTTTGTTGAAATCACGATAGGCGTGTTCGTTAATACCATAACCAAGTAGAAAACCTTCATCAATCTTTGGTGCAAACTTTAAGCTTTTAGGTTTCTTATTTAGAATAAAATATTTGCTCCCAAAAACTCTAAAGTTGTACACCTTAGGCTTGTTACCGATGATTATCTCATAGGGTGCCTTGCCCAAGTACTTGTGGAGGTAGAGGCGGTTGATGGCATGACAAGTGGTGTTGATTGCTTCGACCCAAAAGATATTCGGGGTCTTGTACTCATCAAGCATGGTTCTTGCAGCTTCAATCAAAGTTCGATTCTTCCTCTCCACAATGCCATTTTGTTGAGGTGTGTATGAAGCAGAGAACTCATGCATGCTTGATCCCCTCTTCGTCAAGAAACTCTTCTACATTGGTGTTGCTGAATTCCGAGCCATTGTCGCTTCTTATTTTCTTGATCTTCAACTCATATTTATTTTGAGCTTTTCTAATAAATTTCTTGACTATTCCTTGGGCTTCTCTTTTATCTTGCAAAAAGAATACCCAAGTGAAACGAAAAAAATCATCAACAATAACAAGATTGTATTTGTTACCGCCAATGCTAACGTAAGCAATGGGTCCAAATAAATCCATGTGTAGAAGCTTCAATGGTCTTGACGTAGTCATGATGTTCTTGGCGGGGTGTAGAGCACCAACTTGTTTTCCAGCTGAACATGTGCTACATATCCTATCTTTCTCAAAACACAATATTTGTTAGTCCTAGGATGTGATCGCCTTTTTGAAGTTTGGCCAAGTTTCTTATCCCAACATGGGCTAGCCGGTGATGCCAAAGCCAACCCAAGTTAGTTTTTACCACAAATAAGTCTTGGGCTCAACTCTATCCGTTGTGAAATCAACAAGATAGAGTTTGCCTTTCAAGCGACCCATAAAAACAATAAAGGAATCCTCCCTTTTAAAGACGGTCACACCCTCATTATTAAACAGACAATTGTAGCGCTTCTTATAAAGTTGTGAGACGGATAACAAATTGTATCCCAAAGATTCAACTAAATAGACATTAGAGAGAGAGTTGTCATTTGAGATAGCAATGTTACCCATTCTATTGTCACCCTAGACAATGCTATTGTCACCAAAGATCACATCCCCTTTGCTATTATCACCATAGACAATGCTTTCTTTAGGTGTGTCATAGTGCTCTAGGGATGAAAACATGTCCTTCACCCCAGTCATATGATTTAAACATCCACTATCGAGTAACCATGATGTTCCACCGGAGAAGTAGGCCTACAAAACAAGTTAAGCTTGGAATTTAGGTACCCAAAAAGATTTGGGTCCTTGTTGGTTAGACGGATAAACCTTTGGAACCCACACATTCCTAAAGATAGCCTTTTTCGTGTAGGCACCAACATATTTGACTACTATTTTACCATTGTGGTCCATTGTAACTATGTAGTCAGTGGTGTAGTTTGATGAGGGCTCATGTGCAACCACCTTGTCTTTTGACCTAGTAGAGGCCAGTGAGTGGTTCAAGAAACAAGCCGAAGAAAAAAAAGCAAGGGAGATGAAGCCACCGCCAGTAAATCGAAGAGATTTAAATTTATTTATCAGGATGGAAGAAGGAGCTAAGAATAGGATACCACTACTATCAAACTACGAACGGGCTTTAGTCAAGGCTGATGAGAGGGACAAAAGGAAAGGAAAGTCATCTTGCAGTGGTGTTGTCCCCGACCTTGGGCATCTACCAGAAAAAGACGCTCAAAAGATAGCAGCAATGCCCTTGGATCAACAAGCACAAGTATTGAAATTCATGGAAGAAACAGGTATGGGACTTGATGAATGTTTAGGGCAAGTTGAGCCGCCAGCTGCACTGCTAGTTGAACCGAGATGGACCTTTGAGCTAGGCAAGTCTCTAGTAAGGCCTGAGTTGGTACGGAAGCTATCAACAAAGATGTACGAATTCTGTCAATGGTATATGAAGGTGTCCACCGACTCGAGGGAAATGTTTGGCCTTAAGGTAAAACTGATAGATTTTTACGGCGAAGGCGAGAAAGCTATGAGGCTTGAATTATGTATACGAAGTGTACTATCATGATGCCCTAGACGTCTCTCTGATCAGCCCCTAGGTTCAGTAAGTGTCCGTTTATCTACATGTAAATTTTGGCTCATATCATTATTTTTTTTTGCATGCGTCACCGTACTAACTTCGTCTTCCATTTTATATAGGATGCTAATTCAGACGTGCCAACGAGAAGCGTACCTCCACATTGACTTCATGGATCCATCCGTAGTTAACCAAAAATAGCTACAGGTATCGCAGGAAAAAACCTTGGTGGAAGTATACAATTTCCTAGACAAACAAAAATTCAAGAATTTCATACTACTTTCATACAACTTCAAGTAAGTGTGTGTATACCGTCTACTTTCGTTTTCTTTTTCCTTACATAATTAATGTTAGTTAGCACTAATATGTATGAACATTTACGTACACAGCTTCCATTGGATCCTCATTATAATTGAGCCTGAAAGAAGACACATCACTGTCTTCGATTCGTTGAGGAAAGATCCAGTGGAGTACCGAGACATGCAAGACATGCTAGACTTGTAATAATTCTGGACCTTTATCTCTATGCAAAAGTTTGTTTCCTAAATTTTATCCCGGTTACACTATATCATTCATTATTCTAATTCGAAGCGCATGGAAACAATTCATGAGGACACACAAAGGTCCATTTAAAGAAAAACTTACATGGAACACAGACTTCCCGGTACGTATGAAGTCTGCATATTTTGTACATTGTATAACATGAATATTTCATAACTTATTTTTTTCCCACTGAAGTACTTAAGATAGGAACCCGGGAATAATTTATGTGGCTACTACATCTGTGAGCACATGCACAGTTTTATGGGACCTAAGGGACTAAAGATGACGCTGCACAACTTTAAAGTACGTAAAATAAAACTATTAATAGTTAATTATTTTCTAGCTCCTTATATTTAATTGTTCGTGTAACATTCACATATTTCCAAATTATAGATGTTAAATATTCAATAAGGACTCTTGAAGAAGGAAAGAGTAGCGGCAATATGTGAAGGTCTCATTGGATTCCTAATGGACGAGGTGGTAAATCCACAAGGAGAATTTATTACGATGAACGAAATTTAGACGCTCCAAGCAACACCTCGATGGAAAGATTGTAGATATATAGTTTGATTTGTATATATAATACACGCTAAGATCGATTTGTATAGTATGCTAAGAATTGTATATATATACTAAGAATTGTGTATATATATAGTAATTGTATAATTACTAATTTCATTCGTTTAAATACTAGTTGATTTCATTATAAAAAAGTCTCAACTACTAAAGATTAACAAAAGAGCCGGAGTACGTACATGATGCATGAAATTACAGGTGCCATGCAAGCGCCTGCATGGCGTGCACCTGAAATTTAAGTAGGACTTTAGTCCCGATTGGGAAACCCAACCGGGATTAAAGGGGCACCATTTAGTCCCGGTTGGTTTTACCAACCGGGAGTAAAGGGCCTGTCCCGCGCCTGGCGTGGCAGGCCCTTTAGTCCCGGTTTACTAACCGGGACTAAAGAGTGGCTTTACTCCCGGTTGAAGGACCCGGGACTAAAGATCCCTTCCTTTTGTCTCGATTGATTTATCTCGGATGGATTTTCGGAATACATGCACCCTACCAACCGGGACTAAAGATGAGTTCTCTACTTGTGGTAGAAGACCAACCTTAATTACGTACACCACTTCCTATTCGAACTTTGTTGTATCCAGTATAGAACGCGGCATCGATCTATTCTACTCCGAATTGATAACAACATGAACAAGAACACGGCGGCGTGCTTCGACGATTCCGTCTTGTATTGTCCTCTCCGACTCCGTTTCCCATGTACGGATGTTCGTTGCAGTGGAGCACGGGAACACCTCCCTTTTCTTCAAATGACATGGGCACAACATAGCACCGGATCATTGTTCTTATCTGCGGAGAATTATGAAGAAAGATCATATCTCGTGATCTGAAGAAAAGAAGGAACAAGGAGACATCCTGTAGAAGCAGATCAAGGGGGCGTTTTTTTCCACTGACTTATTTTTAGCACGTGTCACATCGAATGTTTAGATACTAATTAGGAGTATTAAACGTAGACTATTTACAAAACCCATTACATAAGACGAATCTAAACGGCGAGACGAATCTATTAAGCCTAATTAATCCATCATTAGCAAATGTTTACTGTAGCAACACATTGTCAAGAATTTTTCGCGCTTTCAATAGTTCGCTT